>NW_028138752.1:0-100000 GCF_964270905.1 Leucopleurus acutus | reverse complement strand
AGCGAGTTGAAGAAAGGATCTCAGGGGCACTGTAATTCACAAACCTGCAGAGTTATAAATGACAGCTATCGTCCAAAAATATAATGAAGTAAGGCTGCCAAGAGGACTTGAAAGCGGGGCAGAATTGCAGGAAACCGATTTCAGGAGGTAGACTGGAATTGCATTTAAAGCATAGGAAAAGAGGCAGAACGTCCACAATGATGCACTTGGCCAAAAAGGGCGTATGCGTTTTTTCCTGAATATATTCAGGAAAAAACGCATACGCCCTTTTTGGCCAACCAAGCAAGCTTGCAAAGGAAATCTGCACTACAATGAAGTCTCACTTCCCCCCAGTGAACAGGGCCATCTGAAAAAAGTGTAAAATCCAGAAAGGCAGGACAGGCCATGGAGAACTGGGAGCCTTGTTATGCTGATGGGCGGGATGTAAATTGCCAAGAGCCACTCGGGAGAAGTGTATGGTGTTTCCTGAAACATCTAAAAAAGAAACAACGGAGCCTAGGGCACTTCCACTTATGGTCCTATAGCTTAGGGAAATTAAAATCAAAAAGACACAGCCACCGCAAAGTTTGGGACGGCTCTGTTTACAAGAACCTCGTTTCCGGTACAAGTTCAATATCGCAGAAAGTGGAAAATTGATAAAGAAGTTGTGGTACTTACGTACAATGCAATATCACTCAGCAATGAAATCTATGTCATCAGGCCCGTAGCAGCATAATGAGTGGATTCAGGTATGATGATTCTAACTGAAATAAGTCACACAGAAAAAGAAACATCATAAGATATCACTAATACACGGAATGTAAACTTGGCTACACAGGAACTGGATTACAAATCAGAACAGGGTCTCAAATTTAGAAAACCAACTTATGCTTGCTTAAGCGAAAAGGTGAGTTGGGGTGCTGCATCAAACCAGAGATTGAAATGAGCACAGATAAAGTTCCTTAAGCCAAATATGGAATAGACAAGAGCTACTCCTTGCTCAACGAAATGGACTCAACACCCCATATTAAACGCCTAAGAATGTACCTTACTAGTAAGTATCTTAAACCTAAGGATTGCTATGTCTCTGAAAGAGAAACATGTGTGTGTACAGGGGCATAAACGCAGCAGTGATAGGATTGGAGAGGTTCGGTGAGCAAATGAAGACCCTTTGAAGTCATATTGCATGGTACCCATTCCACGGGTCTCAACTCTCCAGGTTTAAGGGATTCTTCCTTCAGCTAAACATGCATGTGGAACCAAGAGTATGATCAACCGTGTGATCGGGAGACGTGTTCCAATATGTCTCAGTTTTTGTCCCCTGGTACTCGGGTGCAACATTCCAGACGCTTTACTAACACTCTCCCGACTTGGAGAGTCAGTGCCTTTAACCTCCTGTTTGGCCCAATTTACAATTTCTGCGGGAGATGAACAGGAATAGGGAGAACCAATGAGAGACTAGCTGGAGGTGTCTGGACGGGCAAATTTAACTCTCATTTCCCACCAGGAAGAGGAATTAACCAAAGGCTCAGCGTGCCGTGCCAGAGCCAGATTAGGGCCTGAAGCAATCCTGCGGTGTTGCGGCCAGCTCACAAGAAAGCGAGTTGAAGAAAGGAGCTCAGGGGCACTGTAATTCACAAACCTGCAGAGTTATAAATGACAGCTATCGTCCAAAAATATACTGAAGTAAGGCTGCCAAGAGGACTTGAAAGCGGGGCAGAATTGCAGGAAACCGATTTCAGGAGGTAGACTGGAATTGCATTTAAAGCATAGGAAAAGAGGCAGAACGTCCACAATGATGCACTTGGCCAAAAAGGGCGTATGCGTTTTTTCCTGAATATATTCAGGAAAAAACGCATACGCCCTTTTTGGCCAACCAAGCAAGCTTGCAAAGGAAATCTGCACTACAATGAAGTCTCACTTCCCCCCGGTGAACAGGGCCATCTGAAAAAAGTGTAAAATCCAGAAAGGCAGGACAGGCCATGGAGAACTGGGAGCCTTGTTATGCTGATGGGCGGGATGTAAATTGTCAACAGCCACTCGGGAGAAGTGTATGGTGTTTCCTGAAACATCTAAAAAACAAAGCAACAGAGCCTAAGGCACTTCCACTTATGGTCCTATAGCTTAGGGAAATTAAAATCAAAAAGACACAGCCACCCCAAAGTTTGGGACGGCTCTGTTTACAAGAACCTCGTTTCCGGTACAAGTTCAATAGAGTAGAAAGTGAAAAATGGATAAAGAAGTTGTGGTACTTACGTACAATGCAATATCACTCAGCAATGAAATCTATGTCATCAGGCCCGTAGCAGCATGAGTGGATTCAGGTATGATGATTCTAACTGAAATAAGTCACACAGAAAAAGAAACATCATAAGATATCACTAATACACGGAATGTAAACTTGGCTACACAGGAACTGGATTACAAATCAGAACAGGGTCTCAAATTTAGAAAACCAACTTATGCTTGCTTAAGCGAAAAGGTGAGTTGGGGTGCTGCATCAAACCGGAGATTGAAATGAGCACAGATAAAGTTCCTTAAGCCAAATATGGAATAGACAAGAGCTACTCCTTGCTCAACGAAATGGACTCAACACCCCATATTAAACGCCTAAGAATGTACCTGACTAGTAAGTATCTTAAAACCTATGGATTGCTATGTCTCTGAAAGAGAATCAAGTGTGTGTACAGGGGCATAAACATAGCAGTGATAGGATTGGAGAGGTTCAGTGAGCAAATGAAGACCCTTTGAAGTCATATTGCATGGTACCAATTCCACGGGTCTCAACTCTCCAGGTTTAAGGGATTCTGCCTTCAGCTAAAACATGCATGTGGAACCAAGAGTATGATCAACCGTGTGATCGGGAGACGTGTTCCAATATGTCTCAGTTCTCGTCCCATGGTACTCGGGTGCAACATTCCAGACGCTTTACTGACACTCTCCCGACTTGGAGAGTCAGTGCCTTTAACCTCCTGTTTGGCCCATTTGCAATTTCTGCGGAAGATGAACAGGAATAGGGAGAACCAATGAGAGACTAGCTGGAGGTGTCTGGACGGGCAAATTTAACTCTCATTTCCCACCAGGAAGAGGAATTAACCAAAGGCTCAGCGTGCCGTGCCGGAACCAGATTAGGGCCTGAAGCAATCCTGCGGTGTTGCGGCCAGCTCACAAGAAAGCGAGTTGAAGAAAGGAGCTCAGGGGCACTGTAATTCACAAACCTGCAGAGTTATAAATGACAGCTATCGTCCAAAAATATACTGAAGTAAGGCTGCCAAGAGGACTTGAAAGCGGGGCAGAATTGCAGGAAACCGATTTCAGGAGGTAGACTGGAATTGCATTTAAAGCATAGGAAAAGAGGCAGAACGTCCACAATGATGCACTTGGCCAAAAAGGGCGTATGCGTTTTTTCCTGAATATATTCAGGAAAAAACGCATACGCCCTTTTTGGCCAACCAAGCAAGCTTGCAAAGGAAATCTGCACTACAATGAAGTCTCACTTCCCCCCGGTGAACAGGGCCATCTGAAAAAAGTGTAAAATCCAGAAAGGCAGGACAGGCCATGGAGAACTGGGAGCCTTGTTATGCTGATGGGCGGGATGTAAATTGTCAACAGCCACTCGGGAGAAGTGTATGGTGTTTCCTGAAACATCTAAAAAACAAAGCAACAGAGCCTAAGGCACTTCCACTTATGGTCCTATAGCTTAGGGAAATTAAAATCAAAAAGACACAGCCACCCCAAAGTTTGGGACGGCTCTGTTTACAAGAACCTCGTTTCCGGTACAAGTTCAATAGAGTAGAAAGTGAAAAATGGATAAAGAAGTTGTGGTACTTACGTACAATGCAATATCACTCAGCAATGAAATCTATGTCATCAGGCCCGTAGCAGCATGAGTGGATTCAGGTATGATGATTCTAACTGAAATAAGTCACACAGAAAAAGAAACATCATAAGATATCACTAATACACGGAATGTAAACTTGGCTACACAGGAACTGGATTACAAATCAGAACAGGGTCTCAAATTTAGAAAACCAACTTATGCTTGCTTAAGCGAAAAGGTGAGTTGGGGTGCTGCATCAAACCGGAGATTGAAATGAGCACAGATAAAGTTCCTTAAGCCAAATATGGAATAGACAAGAGCTACTCCTTGCTCAACGAAATGGACTCAACACCCCATATTAAACGCCTAAGAATGTACCTGACTAGTAAGTATCTTAAAACCTATGGATTGCTATGTCTCTGAAAGAGAATCAAGTGTGTGTACAGGGGCATAAACATAGCAGTGATAGGATTGGAGAGGTTCAGTGAGCAAATGAAGACCCTTTGAAGTCATATTGCATGGTACCAATTCCACGGGTCTCAACTCTCCAGGTTTAAGGGATTCTGCCTTCAGCTAAAACATGCATGTGGAACCCAGAGTATGATCAACCGTGTGATCGGGAGACGTGTTCCAATATGTCTCAGTTCTCGTCCCATGGTACTCGGGTGCAACATTCCAGACGCTTTACTGACACTCTCCCGACTTGGAGAGTCAGTGCCTTTAACCTCCTGTTTGGCCCATTTGCAATTTCTGCGGAAGATGAACAGGAATAGGGAGAACCAATGAGAGACTAGCTGGAGGTGTCTGGACGGGCAAATTTAACTCTCATTTCCCACCAGGAAGAGGAATTAACCAAAGGCTCAGCGTGCCGTGCCGGAACCAGATTAGGGCCTGAAGCAATCCTGCGGTGTTGCGGCCAGCTCACAAGAAAGCGAGTTGAAGAAAGGAGCTCAGGGGCACTGTAATTCACAAACCTGCAGAGTTATAAATGACAGCTATCGTCCAAAAATATACTGAAGTAAGGCTGCCAAGAGGACTTGAAAGCGGGGCAGAATTGCAGGAAACCGATTTCAGGAGGTAGACTGGAATTGCATTTAAAGCATAGGAAAAGAGGCAGAACGTCCACAATGATGCACTTGGCCAAAAAGGGCGTATGCGTTTTTTCCTGAATATATTCAGGAAAAAACGCATACGCCCTTTTTGGCCAACCAAGCAAGCTTGCAAAGGAAATCTGCACTACAATGAAGTCTCACTTCCCCCCGGTGAACAGGGCCATCTGAAAAAAGTGTAAAATCCAGAAAGGCAGGACAGGCCATGGAGAACTGGGAGCCTTGTTATGCTGATGGGCGGGATGTAAATTGCCAAGAGCCACTCGGGAGAAGTGTATGGTGTTTCCTGAAACATCTAAAAAACAAAGCAACAGAGCCTAGGGCACTTCCACTTATGGTCCTATAGCTTAACGAATTTAAAATCAAAAAGACACAGCCACCCCAAAGTTTGGGACGGCTCTGTTTACAAGAACCTCGTTTACGGTACAAGTTCAATATCGCAGAAAGTGAAAAATGGATAAAGAAGTTGTGGTACTTACGTACAATGCAATATCACTCAGCAATGAAATCTATGTCATCAGGCCCGTAGCAGCATAATGAGTGGATTCAGGTATGATGATTCTAACTGAAATAAGTCTCACAGAAGAAGAAACATCATAAGATGTCACTAATACACAGAATGTTAACTTGGCTACACATGAACTGAGTTACAAAACAGAACAGGGTCTCAAGTTTAGAAAACCAACTTATGCTTGCTTAAGGGGGAAGGTGAGTTGGGGTGCTGCATAAAACCAGAGTTTGAAATTAGCACAGATGCCGTTCCATAAGCCAAATGTGTAATAGACAAGACCTACCCCTTGCTCAACAAAATGGTCTCAACAGTGAGGTATCACCTCACACCTGATAGAATGGGCATCATTAGAAAATCTACAAACAAAAAATCCTGGAAAGGGTGTGGAGAAAAGGAACCCTCTTCCACTATTGTTGGGAATATAAATTGATACAGTCACTATGGAGAACAATATGATGTTTCTTAAGAAACTAACAGTAGAATTACCATATGATACAGCAATTCCAGTACTGGACATATAGCCAGACAAAACCATAAATCAAAAAGAGACATTCACCGCAATGTTCATTGCATCACTGTTTACAATATCGAGGTAATGGAAGCAACCTAAATGCCCACAGACAGACGAATGCATAAAGCTGTGGTACATATATAAAATGGAATATTACTAAGCCATGAAAAGGAATGAAATTGGGTCATTTGTAGAGACGTCGATGGATCTAGAGACTGTCATACAGAGTGAAGTAAGTCAGAAAGAGAAAAACAAATCTTGTATATTCATGCATATATGTGGAACCTAGAAAAACTGTACAGATTAACCATTTTGCAAGGCATAAATAGAGCAACAGATGTAGACAACAAACGTATGGACAACAAGGGGGGAAAGCTGTTGGGGGAGTGGTGGTGGGAGGAGTTGAGAGACTGGGATTGGCATGTATACATTTATATGTATAAAATAGATAACCAATAAGAACCTGCTGTATAAAAATATAAAATAAAATTCAAAATTAAAAAGAAATAAAATTTAAAAAATAAAACAGAAAAAACAATTATTCCCTTCACATACATGTATTTATATGAATAAATTATTTCCATGCTTCTATCTGTAAATACAAAAAAGAAGAATAAAATCTACCTTGAACCAAAAACGAAAAAGAGAAAAAAAACACAGAACCCACCAGTTCCACAGAGGAAAACCGTATCAGGGCACTTGCTCCAGTTGTAAACAATTCTGAAGTTGGTCAGTGGTGGGGAATCGTCTCCCATTCAGCCAGCAGCCCCCACGCAACAAGCGTCCTCATTGCAAAGCTGGGGCACCGTGCCGAGGCATCTGTGAGTAAACGTGAGCTGAGCCCCAGGCCAGTTGCTGCTGAACTATTCCCACCCGTCCCAGGTAAAACACCTGAATATATACAAGGACTTGAAAGCCTAGAGGAAGGGCCATAGAGCCACACGAGTGACAGCATGCCGGCCGACTTGGTGCCTGCAGGCCAGCCAGGATGGTCCTGGCCCTGGGTGCTCTTCTGGAAGATTTCCATTTCCCTGCCTGAGATACCCGTCCTGTCCCTGCCCCCACTGCTTTTTTCCTTCCTCACCTCTGCCCAGGGAGAAATTCCAGCAGCAGGTATGGGTGACACATCCTCTTCTTTAGCAGGTGGCAGCCTGGCAACTGCTGCAGAAAGTCCAGCAGAGCCCCACTCACACTGGGCCACCCACAAAGCCGTGGCCTCTCACTCCCTCCCACCAGCCCAGCCCCGAGACTGCTGACAGGGCAGAGAAAATGGCTCAGGCATGGCTGCAGGGGCTCTTGCTGCCTGGAGTGGTATTTATATTGATCTCAACCCAGGCACACCTGGGGAGGGCTGGCCGGCACGGTAAGGCTGCCCAGCTCAGCCAATCATCACCCCTCAGGGGCTCACAGTTGCAGAAAATGGAACTTGCTGAACCGGCCAGGTCCAAGGAACAGGTGTGGGCTCCTGAGAGTCAGGATAGACAAGGGGCTGCAGCTTTGGCTTGTTTTCTAATCATTTTATCTGGCCCATGAGTGGGAGACAACTTCAAGAAAACCCTCTCTTAATGAGAGGAACCCAGGAGTCAGGGAGAGGAGGGGTGGGTGGTGGTTGGAGACAGAGGCCTGGTGCCCCGGGTGCAGTGGAAGTCTCTGGAAGACCAGGTGGAGGGAGGCCGCACAGAGTGATGCCCAGGGTCACAGACCTGTCACAGCTGCTGTTTGTTAGTTCAAGTCCTGCTCTGAGGTGCTCTGTGTCAGCTCTGAGTGACAGGTGAGCTGGGGGTGCTCTGCAATGAGGGCTATGTGCACGGTTCCTGTGTGCCCAGCCCTGCCACGGTACCTGCAAGGGTAACTCTGTATCCTGGGAGGGGCCTGACCACCAGAGCCCCGTGGGCTGGGGTGGGGGTGGGGTACCTGCCCAGGTGAGCTCCATATTCTGGGATTGGTGTGACCACGAGTGCCCCATGGGCTGCTGGGGACCTGGTAAAGGATGTCAGGACAGTCAGTGAAGCCACCGAGGATATACCTCCAGTTGCTCCTAATTCCTACACCCTGCTGGTCATTCTACCAACCACCAGGACATGGTATTCTGTATTAGTCTTCAATGATGCCTTCTTTTGTATTCCATTAGTCCCAGAGTCACAAGAAATTTTGGCTTGTGAGTGGCAGGACTCAACATACAAATAAAACAATACTTACGGGCCGTCTTGCCCCAAGGGTGCAAATATTCCCACACCATCTTTGGGGAAACCTTAGCTAAAGACCTAAAAGTTCTACCTCTGGAAAAGGAAACCCTCCTTCAGTACGCAGATGACATTCTGATCGCCAGCCCTACTAAGGAGGCCTCTGAACTACCAAGCCAATAAAGGATAGAAGTTGTCCAAGAAAAAGCTCAAATATCACAGACTGCGGTGACCTGCCTGGGCTTCATTCTCACAGAAGGTCGGAGAAGCCCATCCCAGGAAAGGGAAGAAACCATTTTCAGCCTTACCCCTTTCTAAAACTAGAAGACAGCTTAGGGGTTCCTGGGGAGGCCAGGGTTTGCTGCTTCTGGATCCCTAACTACAGTCTACTAGCTGGGCCTCTATATGAAACACTGAAAGGAAAAGATGATGATCTTTTTGAATAGAATCCAGAAGTGGCCTTTCAAGAATGGAAAGAGCAGTCAATTCAGACCCTTGCCCTGGAACTCCCTAATTTAGCTAAACCCTTTGACCTTTACATTCCCAGTGAAAGGTGAATCGCCATTGGAGAATTAGTGCAAAAACTGGGACCACTTGAAATGGAACAATGCAAGAATGCCATCCAGGTAGGATAAACTACAGTCACCAAGGGGCTTGGCCCACTGCCACATCTGGCCAAGATACTGGCGGTATCTAAAAACCTGGAAATCAGCAGCCCAAAAGGCCACCTCCCTCCTAAGGGAAAAGGACCCCACGTGGTGATCCTAATCACCAACCATGCCCTGAAGTTGCAGGGTTCGCTCCGTGGGCACACCGACCTCGAGTGAGGAGGCCCTCCAACTCCAACATCCAGAGAGATAACCGGGGGCAACAGGGCACCATGACGACTCGTGTGAACATCACTTGACCTGGAGTTTCTCTCATAAAACAACAAGAGTGTGTCCCAAAAGAGTAGACTACTGCTTGCAGGACTTACTGCACCCAGAGGGGAGCTAATAATCTTGGCGGGGGAACCGTATATCACACTGTCACCATAGAAAAGCCTACAGACACTGTGATGATGGTGGCCAATAAGACCGGCTGGACTCCTGTTTACTTCAAAAGGCTGTTGACTCAGTGGCCATCATGGTCCTTGATCACCACTGACCCTGGACTGTGTGGGACTTGAGCGGGCAGGGCTCTGACACCTGGTGCTGTTTGTACGTTAATTCAGGGGCCTAATTGAAGAAAGCGCAGACTACTGGTCAGAGCATCTAGGCTGGCAGAAACGGTCAGCCTAAGGTGGCCGAACAAATGTGGGGCGGGGTGAAACCGGCCCCCACAGCGTCTCTGCACATCTCTTTCCTGGACCCTTAAAGGTCATTAGAATCTATAACACTTCCAATGTTGGTGCTCAGGTGGACGAGCAGGGAGGCAGGGGTCCTGGGGACAATCAACGTCACCTGGAGGCTGCTGGGGAGAAGCTCTGACCCTTGCCCCCGGGTATGAGGACTCCCAACTCAGCACTCAGCAGTTACAGAAGAAGGGTCTGCACCCTCAGCACTCCAAGAATGAGGAACGGGACAAAAGGCAGAGGAGCGGTTTGTCCCCAGCAAAGCCCATTAAAAATCCCTGGGAGATAAAAATAGAATCTGGGCAATAAAGTCAAGTCTAACCTTTTTTATCCTTTGTGCTTTGTCTAATTTCATGTGCTCCTAGGGTCCCACATGCAGAGGTTCCACACCCGGCACTTCAGACCAGATTTCCTAGTGCAGAATGGCTGTGTCGACACCTCAGCTCCTGGGGCCCAGTGCAGACTCCGCGATATAGAGCCTGAGCTGCAGCCAACCCAGCACTTGAGAGCTCCGCCTCCTCCCTCCCACTGACTCTGACAGGATCTCTACACAGCAGCCCAGCCCACAGCCCATGGGGTAGTGCATGCTCTCACCTCTCCATTCTCTGATCAAAATATAAAGTTTCCTTTGCTTGTGAACCAAACTCAGTCTCGATCTGTTGGCCCCAATGACACTGCGCAGGGGGACACTTGTTGGGGTCCACTCTGGAGGATCAGTAACAGAAATTGAGACTATTGTAACCTCAATGAACAGATGTGTGAGCCAAACTGTAGTTAACATAGAACAGTGTATAAGGCTCGGGTAAAATAAGATGTTTCTAACACTCCCATTTGATATTTCCATCACTTTATTATAAGCAAGTTCAGTGAAAAGGTTTGTCTTATTTGTCAGGTCAATATTAGAGAAACGAAGTGATTTCTTTCCAAGGATGTACATCTAATAA
The DNA here is from genome assembly GCF_964270905.1 of Leucopleurus acutus. Taxonomy (NCBI): domain Eukaryota; kingdom Metazoa; phylum Chordata; class Mammalia; order Artiodactyla; family Delphinidae; genus Leucopleurus; species Leucopleurus acutus. The sequence goes on along the minus strand of NW_028138752.1, from coordinate 89,610 downwards.
TCTTGGTTAAAGCTTCAATCTTGTTTTAAATGCTTTTCCATTGAAAATGATACCTCTCTTTCAGCTCCCCCATTTCTGAGAAGTATAAAATCTTATAATTTATTATTACCAAAGGGGAAAGGTGGGAGGAGGGATAAAGTAACAGTTTGGGATTAACACATACACACTGCTATGTATAAAATAGATCATCAACAAGGAACTACTGTATAGCACAGGGAACTACACTCAACATTTTGCAATAACCTATAAGGGGAAATAATCTGAAAAAGAATAGATATTTTTATTGACATCATCTATCAATGACAGTTAAAGTGTAACCTAAGGGAAGCTGGTGGTGAGTGCTTCTGACCCTGAAGACTTCAATCATCTAAAGTTTGGACTCTGCCTACTTCCCAAGGCCCTTAATGAACATATGTGTAGCCGTAGCTTAAAAAATTCCCCAGTTTGGGTTTCGGGGAGACACTGATTTTGAAAAAGCCCTGGTGTTCTCCTTACATGAATGGGACTCTTCCTACTGCTAAAACATGTCTGTCACACCCAGAGGATGGTATACCGTCTGATTGGGAAGAGTTTGGAGAAGGCATCTCATCTCCTCATCTCCTGGTGCTCGGGTTCACCCATCCAGCATCTTTACTAACAGTCTCCCCACTTGGAGATGGCAGCACTGTCAACATCCTGTTGCGTACAGTTTGGAATTTGTCCAGAGGATGAAGCAGAAGGATGAGGAACAATGAGAGACAAGTCCTAGGTGTTCAGACAGGCACATGTCACTCTAATTTCCAATCAGGAAGACGAATTGACCAAAGGCTAGGGTTGCCCATGGAAACAGTATAGGGCTTGAGGAAATCCCGCTGCTTTGTGGCCAGTTCCCATAAACACAAGTTGAACAATGGAACTCAGGGGCAGTAAAATTCACGAAACTGCAGAGTTGAAAATATCCATCACTGAAAAATGTCTTGAGGAAAGTCAGAGAAAGGGACTTGTAAGCAAGGGAGAATGGCAGGAAAGGGATTTGAGGAGGTAGAAAGGACTCGCCATTAAGCACAAGAAAAGGAGCTGAACATTGCCAACATTGCAGTTGGCCAAAAAGGGTGTATGCGTTTTTTTCTGTATATATTCAAGAAAAGGGCATACACTTTTTTAGCCAACCAAACAGGTGGGCACTGGAAATCAATACTACAAAAGATATCACTTCGCATCAGTCAGAAGAGCCATCCTCATAAAGCGTAAACAACAGAAATGCAGGACAGGGCAAGGAGAAGAGGGAGCCCTGTGAGACTTAGAGTGGAAATGTATATTGCCAACGGCCATTCTGGAGAAGTGTATTGTGTTTACTAAAGCATCTAAAAAATGAGCTACAGAGCATAGGGCACTTGCACTCATGGGCGTATATCTTGGGAAAAACAAAAATCGAGAGGACACAGGCACCCCAATGTTTACCCCCTCTCTGTTTAAAAGATCCTCGACTAGGATATAACTTAAATGTCTCTGGAGGGAAAAAATGGATAGAGATGTGGTACTTAGGTAGAGTGGAATATTATTCAGCCTGGAAATCTATGAAATATGGCCAGTTGTAACAACTCCGGAGGAGTTACTTATGATCATTCTAAGTGACATAATTCAAAAAGAAAAAGACACATATCATAAGATATCACTTAAAGGTGGAATCCAAAATGGCTACACATGAAATAAATTACAAAACAAAAACATAGTCAAATATGTAGAAAACACGCATAAGGCTGCTAAACGGGAAAGGTGGGGAGGGGTGAGGCATCATCCAGGAGGTTGAAATTAGCAAAGATACCATTCCAAATACCAAACTGAGAATCAACAAGGCCTACACGGTAGCTAAAAGAACTGCACTCAGCACACTCAAGTCACCGGAAAAGAATATATACGACTGGTAAGAATCTGAAAAAGAATTTATTGATGTCTCTCCATACGTGGATCAAGTGGATGTACAGCAGCAAGAAACAGAACTTTGAAAATCAGCTGTAACCAATATAGTAATAAATTGAAAAAAATAAACGACAGAGAGAAAACCTCTTACAACTTTTCCTCAGGGCCGGTGATGCAACATGGATTGAACACATCTAGACCCACAGCAGGATGAGACATAAGGCTGGAAACTGTTTGCACTAAGAGAAATGTGAGGTTGGGTGAGGAAATGCACACCCTTTAAAGTAATACTACCTGGTACCCATTCAATGGGTCCCAAATCTGCAGGTTCAAGGGATCTTCCTACAGCTAAAACATGCATGGAAAACCCAGAGGACTGTACACCATGTGATCGGGAGATGTGTCTAAAATGCAGCTCATTTATCCTCTCCTGGTGCTCCTGTTCACCATTCCAGCCACGTTACTTAGAATCTCCCCACTTGGAGAATCAGCACGTTTAAACTTCTGTTTCACACATTTTGCAAATTGTGAGGAGGATGAACGGGAAGAGGGGGAACCAATGAGAGAATAGTTGTAGGGGTTTGGACGGGCACATATCACTCTAATTTCCCATTAAGAATAAGAAATGAAAAAAGGCTCAGCCTGCCTCGCCGGAGCCAAAATAGGGCCTAAAGCAATCCTGCGGGTTTGAGGTCAGCTCACAAAAGAGCAACTTAAAAAATGGAGCTCAGGGTCACTGCAATTCACAAACCTGCAGAGTTATAAATGAAAACTAACGTCCAAAAATATGTTGAGGTAAGGCAAAGAAGAGGATCTGAATGCAAGACAGAATTGCAAGAAACAGATTTCAAGAGATAGATTGGACTCGTCTTTAAAGCACATAAAAAGCGGCAGAATTTCGACAATGATGCAGTTGGCCCAAAAGGGCGTATGCGTTTTTTCCTGATTATATCCAGGAAAAAACGCATGCGCACTTTATGGGCAACGAAGCAAGCAAGCAATGCAAATGTGCACAACAAAGAAGTCTCATTTCCCACCGGTCAAAAGGGCCATCCTAAAAAATTGTAAAAACCAGAAATGTAGGACAGGCCATGGAGAACAGGGAGCCTTTATACGCTGATGGGCAGTGTGTGAACTGCTGAGAGCCACTCTGGAGAAGTGTATGGTGGTTCCTAAATCATCTAAAAAACAGAGCTACAGAGCATAGGACACTTCCAGTCATGGGAGTATATCTAGGGAAGTCTAAAAATCAACAAGACACAAGCACACCACAGTTTAGGGCTACTCTGTTTACAAGAACCTCAACTTCAGTACACCTTAAATATCCCAGGAAAGAGAACAATGGATAAAGAAGATGTGGTACTTATGTACAATGGAATATCTCTTCACCATGAAATCAATGTAATAAGGCTAGTAGAAGGATAAAGAGTGGATTTAGGTCCGATAATACTACTTGAAATAAGTCAAACAGAAAAAGAAACATATCATAAGATATCACTTATAGAGGGAGGGTAAATATGGCTGCACAAGAAATGAATTACAGAACAGAACAGTGTCTCACATTTAGAAAACACACTTATGTCAGCTTAAGGGGAAAGGAGAGGTGGGGTGATGCATAAAACCAGAGTTTAAAATTAGCACAGATACCGTTCAATAAACCAAATAGGTATTAGACAAGATCTACACCTTGCTCAATGAACTGGCCTCAACACACCCTATACACCGCAGAGAAATATATCTGAGTAATAAGAATCTTAAAACCCATGTATTGATATATCTCCATAAGGGAATCAAGTGTGTGCAGAGCAGCACAAACACAGCAGTGAAAGTGAGCTAAACCCCATTATAGAAATAAATTTTAAAAACAAAACGCAGAAACAATGAAAGAGAGAAAAATTCTTACAAAATTCGCTCAGGGGCTGTGATGCAACCTGGATTGACAACATATAAACCCACAGCTGGATAAGACATAAGGCTGGACACTTGGGGCTGAGAGGATTGGTGAGCTTTGGTGAGCAACTGCCAAAAGTTTAATGCAATACTTCATGCTCCTCATTCCAGGGTCCCAACACTCCAGGTTGAAGGGAATCTTCCTACAGCTAAACCATGCCTGGGAAACTGAGCGACTGGTATACCATATGATCGGGAAAGGTTTCTAAAACGCACCTCATTTTTCCTCTCCTGGGGCTCTGGATCGACATTCCAGCCACTTTACTAACAATATCCCCACATGGAGAGTCAATGCCTTTAAGTTCTGGTATCACACAGTCTGCAGTTAGTGCGGAGGATGAATGGGAATAGGGGAAACCAGTGAGAAACTAGCTGTAGCGGTTTCAATGGGCATATGTCACTCTAATTTCACATCAGTAAGAAGAATAAAACAAAGGCACAGCAAGGTGCTCCAGAAGAAGAATAGGGCCTGAAGGAATCATGTGGTTATGAGGCAAGACCACAAAAATAAGAGCTGAAAAATGGAGCTAAGGGCCACTGCAATTCAAAAACATGCAGAGTTATAAAGGCCAACTATTTTCAAAAAATATATTGAGGTAAGGCTATGAAAAGGCATTGAAAGCAAGGCAGAATTGCAGGAAACCGATTTCAGGAGGTAGACTGGAATTGCATTTAAAGCATAGGAAAAGACGCAGAACGTCCACAATGATGCACTTGGCCAAAAAGGGCGTATGCGTTTTTTCCTGAATATATTCAGGAAAAAACGCATACGCCCTTTTTGACCAACCAAGCAAGCTTGCAAAGGAAATCTGCACTACAATGAAGTCTCACTTCCCCCCGGTCAAAAGGGCCATCTGAAAAAAGTGTAAAATCCAGAAAGGCAGGACAGGCCATGGAGAACTGGGAGCCTTGTTATGCTGATGGGCGGGATGTAAATTGCCAAGAGCCTCTTGGAAGAAGTGTATGGTGCTTCCTGAAAATTCTAAAAAACAAAGAAGCGGAGCCTAGGGCACTTCCACTTATGGTCCTATAGCTTAGGGAAATTAAAATCAAAAAGACACAGCCACCGCAAAGTTTGGGATGGCTCTGTTTACAAGAACCTCATTTACGGTACACGTTCAATATCGCAGAAAGTGGAAAATGGATAAAGAAGTTGTGGTACTTACGTACAATGCAATATCACTCAGCAATGAAATCTATGTCATCAGGCCCGTAGCAGCATAATGAGTGGATTCAGGTATGATGATTCTAACTGAAATAAGTCACACAGGAAAAGAAACATCATAAGATATCACTAATACACGGAATGTAAACTTGGCTACACAGGAACTGGATTACAAAACAGAACAGGGTCTCAAATTTAGAAAACCAACTTATGCTTGCTTAAGGGGAAAGGTGAGTTGGGGTGCTGCATAAAACCAGAGATTGAAATGAGCACAGATAAAGTTCCTTAAGCCAAATATGGAATAGACAAGAGCTACTCCTTGCTCAACGAAGTGGACTCAACACCCCATATTAAACGCCTAAGAATGTACCTGACTAGTAAGTATCTTAAAACCTATGGATTGCTATGTCTCTGAAAGAGAATCAAGCGTGTGTACAGGGGCATAAACGCAGCAGTGATAGGATTGGAGAGGTTCGGTGAGCAAATGAAGACCCTTTGAAGTCATATTGCATGGTACCCATTCCACGGGTCTCAACTCTCCAGGTTTAAGGGATTCTTCCTTCAGCTAAAACATGCATGTGGAACCCAGAGTATGATCAACCGTGTGATCGGGAGACGTGTTCCAATATGTCTCAGTTCTCGTCCCCTGGTACTCGGGTGCAACATTCCAGACGCTTTACTAACACTCTCCCGACTTGGAGAGTCAGTGCCTTTAACCTCCTGTTTGGCCCAGTTTGCAATTTCTGCGGAAGATGAACAGGAATAGGGAAAACCAATGAGAGACTAGCTGGAGGTGTCTGGATGCGCAAATTTAACTCTCATTTCCCACCAGAAAGAGGAATTAACCAAAGGCTCAGCGTGCCGTGCCAGAACCAGATTAGGGCCTGAAGCAATCCTGCGGTGTTGCGGCCAGCTCACAAGAAAGCGAGTTGAAGAAAGGATCTCAGGGGCACTGTAATTCACAAACCTGCAGAGTTATAAATGACAGCTATCGTCCAAAAATATAATGAAGTAAGGCTGCCAAGAGGACTTGAAAGCGGGGCAGAATTGCAGGAAACCGATTTCAGGAGGTAGACTGGAATTGCATTTAAAGCATAGGAAAAGAGGCAGAACGTCCACAATGATGCACTTGGCCAAAAAGGGCGTATGCGTTTTTTCCTGAATATATTCAGGAAAAAACGCATACGCCCTTTTTGGCCAACCAAGCAAGCTTGCAAAGGAAATCTGCACTACAATGAAGTCTCACTTCCCCCCAGTGAACAGGGCCATCTGAAAAAAGTGTAAAATCCAGAAAGGCAGGACAGGCCATGGAGAACTGGGAGCCTTGTTATGCTGATGGGCGGGATGTAAATTGCCAAGAGCCACTCGGGAGAAGTGTATGGTGTTTCCTGAAACATCTAAAAAAGAAACAACGGAGCCTAGGGCACTTCCACTTATGGTCCTATAGCTTAGGGAAATTAAAATCAAAAAGACACAGCCACCGCAAAGTTTGGGACGGCTCTGTTTACAAGAACCTCGTTTACGGTACAAGTTCAATATCGCAGAAAGTGGAAAATTGATAAAGAAGTTGTGGTACTTACGTACAATGCAATATCACTCAGCAATGAAATCTATGTCATCAGGCCCGTAGCAGCATAATGAGTGGATTCAGGTATGATGATTCTAACTGAAATAAGTCACACAGAAAAAGAAACATCATAAGATATCACTAATACACGGAATGTAAACTTGGCTACACAGGAACTGGATTACAAATCAGAACAGGGTCTCAAATTTAGAAAACCAACTTATGCTTGCTTAAGCGAAAAGGTGAGTTGGGGTGCTGCATCAAACCAGAGATTGAAATGAGCACAGATAAAGTTCCTTAAGCCAAATATGGAATAGACAAGAGCTACTCCTTGCTCAACGAAATGGACTCAACACCCCATATTAAACGCCTAAGAATGTACCTTACTAGTAAGTATCTTAAACCTAAGGATTGCTATGTCTCTGAAAGAGAAACATGTGTGTGTACAGGGGCATAAACGCAGCAGTGATAGGATTGGAGAGGTTCGGTGAGCAAATGAAGACCCTTTGAAGTCATATTGCATGGTACCCATTCCACGGGTCTCAACTCTCCAGGTTTAAGGGATTCTTCCTTCAGCTAAACATGCATGTGGAACCAAGAGTATGATCAACCGTGTGATCGGGAGACGTGTTCCAATATGTCTCAGTTTTTGTCCCCTGGTATTCGGGTGCAACATTCCAGACGCTTTACTAACACTCTCCCGACTTGGAGAGTCAGTGCCTTTAACCTCCTGTTTGGCCCAATTTACAATTTCTGCGGGAGATGAACAGGAATAGGGAGAACCAATGAGAGACTAGCTGGAGGTGTCTGGACGGGCAAATTTAACTCTCATTTCCCACCAGGAAGAGGAATTAACCAAAGGCTCAGCGTGCCGTGCCAGAGCCAGATTAGGGCCTGAAGCAATCCTGCAGTGTTGCGGCCAGCTCACAAGAAAGCGAGTTGAAGAAAGGAGCTCAGGGGCACTGTAATTCACAAACCTGCAGAGTTATAAATGACAGCTATCGTCCAAAAATATACTGAAGTAAGGCTGCCAAGAGGACTTGAAAGCGGGGCAGAATTGCAGGAAACCGATTTCAGGAGGTAGACTGGAATTGCATTTAAAGCATAGGAAAAGAGGCAGAACGTCCACAATGATGCACTTGGCCAAAAAGGGCGTATGCGTTTTTTCCTGAATATATTCAGGAAAAAACGCATACGCCCTTTTTGGCCAACCAAGCAAGCTTGCAAAGGAAATCTGCACTACAATGAAGTCTCACTTCCCCCCGGTGAACAGGGCCATCTGAAAAAAGTGTAAAATCCAGAAAGGCAGGACAGGCCATGGAGAACTGGGAGCCTTGTTATGCTGATGGGCGGGATGTAAATTGTCAACAGCCACTCGGGAGAAGTGTATGGTGTTTCCTGAAACATCTAAAAAACAAAGCAACAGAGCCTAAGGCACTTCCACTTATGGTCCTATAGCTTAGGGAAATTAAAATCAAAAAGACACAGCCACCCCAAAGTTTGGGACGGCTCTGTTTACAAGAACCTCGTTTCCGGTACAAGTTCAATAGAGTAGAAAGTGAAAAATGGATAAAGAAGTTGTGGTACTTACGTACAATGCAATATCACTCAGCAATGAAATCTATGTCATCAGGCCCGTAGCAGCATGAGTGGATTCAGGTATGATGATTCTAACTGAAATAAGTCACACAGAAAAAGAAACATCATAAGATATCACTAATACACGGAATGTAAACTTGGCTACACAGGAACTGGATTACAAATCAGAACAGGGTCTCAAATTTAGAAAACCAACTTATGCTTGCTTAAGCGAAAAGGTGAGTTGGGGTGCTGCATCAAACCGGAGATTGAAATGAGCACAGATAAAGTTCCTTAAGCCATATATGGAATAGACAAGAGCTACTCCTTGCTCAACGAAATGGACTCAACACCCCATATTAAACGCCTAAGAATGTACCTGACTAGTAAGTATCTTAAAACCTATGGATTGCTATGTCTCTGAAAGAGAATCAAGTGTGTGTACAGGGGCATAAACATAGCAGTGATAGGATTGGAGAGGTTCAGTGAGCAAATGAAGAACCTTTGAAGTCATATTGCATGGTACCAATTCCACGGGTCTCAACTCTCCAGGTTTAAGGGATTCTGCCTTCAGCTAAAACATGCATGTGGAACCCAGAGTATGATCAACCGTGTGATCGGGAGACGTGTTCCAATATGTCTCAGTTCTCGTCCCATGGTACTCGGGTGCAACATTCCAGACGCTTTACTGACACTCTCCCGACTTGGAGAGTCAGTGCCTTTAACCTCCTGTTTGGCCCATTTGCAATTTCTGCGGAAGATGAACAGGAATAGGGAGAACCAATGAGAGACTAGCTGGAGGTGTCTGGACGGGCAAATTTAACTCTCATTTCCCACCAGGAAGAGGAATTAACCAAAGGCTCAGCGTGCCGTGCCGGAACCAGATTAGGGCCTGAAGCAATCCTGCGGTGTTGCGGCCAGCTCACAAGAAAGCGAGTTGAAGAAAGGAGCTCAGGGGCACTGTAATTCACAAACCTGCAGAGTTATAAATGACAGCTATCGTCCAAAAATATACTGAAGTAAGGCTGCCAAGAGGACTTGAAAGCGGGGCAGAATTGCAGGAAACCGATTTCAGGAGGTAGACTGGAATTGCATTTAAAGCATAGGAAAAGAGGCAGAACGTCCACAATGATGCCCTTGGCCAAAAAGGGCGTATGCGTTTTTTCCTGAATATATTCAGGAAAAAACGCATACGCCCTTTTTGGCCAACCAAGCAAGCTTGCAAAGGAAATCTGCACTACAATGAAGTCTCACTTCCCCCCGGTGAACAGGGCCATCTGAAAAAAGTGTAAAATCCAGAAAGGCAGGACAGGCCATGGAGAACTGGGAGCCTTGTTATGCTGATGGGCGGGATGTAAATTGTCAACAGCCACTCGGGAGAAGTGTATGGTGTTTCCTGAAACATCTAAAAAACAAAGCAACAGAGCCTAAGGCACTTCCACTTATGGTCCTATAGCTTAGGGAAATTAAAATCAAAAAGACACAGCCACCCCAAAGTTTGGGACGGCTCTGTTTACAAGAACCTCATTTCCGGTACAAGTTCAATAGAGTAGAAAGTGAAAAATGGATAAAGAAGTTGTGGTACTTACGTACAATGCAATATCACTCAGCAATGAAATCTATGTCATCAGGCCCGTAGCAGCATGAGTGGATTCAGGTATGATGATTCTAACTGAAATAAGTCACACAGAAAAAGAAACATCATAAGATATCACTAATACACGGAATGTAAACTTGGCTACACAGGAACTGGATTACAAATCAGAACAGGGTCTCAAATTTAGAAAACCAACTTATGCTTGCTTAAGCGAAAAGGTGAGTTGGGGTGCTGCATCAAACCGGAGATTGAAATGAGCACAGATAAAGTTCCTTAAGCCAAATATGGAATAGACAAGAGCTACTCCTTGCTCAACGAAATGGACTCAACACCCCATATTAAACGCCTAAGAATGTACCTGACTAGTAAGTATCTTAAAACCTATGGATTGCTATGTCTCTGAAAGAGAATCAAGTGTGTGTACAGGGGCATAAACATAGCAGTGATAGGATTGGAGAGGTTCAGTGAGCAAATGAAGACCCTTTGAAGTCATATTGCATGGTACCAATTCCACGGGTCTCAACTCTCCAGGTTTAAGGGATTCTGCCTTCAGCTAAAACATGCATGTGGAACCCAGAGTATGATCAACCGTGTGATCGGGAGACGTGTTCCAATATGTCTCAGTTCTCGTCCCATGGTACTCGGGTGCAACATTCCAGACGCTTTACTGACACTCTCCCGACTTGGAGAGTCAGTGCCTTTAACCTCCTGTTTGGCCCATTTGCAATTTCTGCGGAAGATGAACAGGAATAGGGAGAACCAATGAGAGACTAGCTGGAGGTGTCTGGACGGGCAAATTTAACTCTCATTTCCCACCAGGAAGAGGAATTAACCAAAGGCTCAGCGTGCCGTGCCGGAACCAGATTAGGGCCTGAAGCAATCCTGCGGTGTTGCGGCCAGCTCACAAGAAAGCGAGTTGAAGAAAGGAGCTCAGGGGCACTGTAATTCACAAACCTGCAGAGTTATAAATGACAGCTATCGTCCAAAAATATACTGAAGTAAGGCTGCCAAGAGGACTTGAAAGCGGGGCAGAATTGCAGGAAACCGATTTCAGGAGGTAGACTGGAATTGCATTTAAAGCATAGGAAAAGAGGCAGAACGTCCACAATGATGCACTTGGCCAAAAAGGGCGTATGCGTTTTTTCCTGAATATATTCAGGAAAAAACGCATACGCCCTTTTTGGCCAACCAAGCAAGCTTGCAAAGGAAATCTGCACTACAATGAAGTCTCACTTCCCCCCGGTGAACAGGGCCATCTGAAAAAAGTGTAAAATCCAGAAAGGCAGGACAGGCCATGGAGAACTGGGAGCCTTGTTATGCTGATGGGCGGGATGTAAATTGCCAAGAGCCACTCGGGAGAAGTGTATGGTGTTTCCTGAAACATCTAAAAAACAAAGCAACAGAGCCTAGGGCACTTCCACTTATGGTCCTATAGCTTAACGAATTTAAAATCAAAAAGACACAGCCACCCCAAAGTTTGGGACGGCTCTGTTTACAAGAACCTCGTTTACGGTACAAGTTCAATATCGCAGAAAGTGAAAAATGGATAAAGAAGTTGTGGTACTTACGTACAATGCAATATCACTCAGCAATGAAATCTATGTCATCAGGCCCGTAGCAGCATAATGAGTGGATTCAGGTATGATGATTCTAACTGAAATAAGTCTCACAGAAGAAGAAACATCATAAGATGTCACTAATACACAGAATGTTAACTTGGCTACACATGAACTGAGTTACAAAACAGAACAGGGTCTCAAGTTTAGAAAACCAACTTATGCTTGCTTAAGGGGGAAGGTGAGTTGGGGTGCTGCATAAAACCAGAGTTTGAAATTAGCACAGATGCCGTTCCATAAGCCAAATGTGTAATAGACAAGACCTACCCCTTGCTCAACAAAATGGTCTCAACAGTGAGGTATCACCTCACACCTGATAGAATGGGCATCATTAGAAAATCTACAAACAAAAAATCCTGGAAAGGGTGTGGAGAAAAGGAACCCTCTTCCACTATTGTTGGGAATATAAATTGATACAGTCACTATGGAGAACAATATGATGTTTCTTAAGAAACTAACAGTAGAATTACCATATGATACAGCAATTCCAGTACTGGACATATAGCCAGACAAAACCATAAATCAAAAAGAGACATTCACCGCAATGTTCATTGCATCACTGTTTACAATATCGAGGTAATGGAAGCAACCTAAATGCCCACAGACAGACGAATGCATAAAGCTGTGGTACATATATAAAATGGAATATTACTAAGCCATGAAAAGGAATGAAATTGGGTCATTTGTAGAGACGTCGATGGATCTAGAGACTGTCATACAGAGTGAAGTAAGTCAGAAAGAGAAAAACAAATCTTGTATATTCATGCATATATGTGGAACCTAGAAAAACTGTACAGATTAACCATTTTGCAAGGCATAAATAGAGCAACAGATGTAGACAACAAACGTATGGACAACAAGGGGGGAAAGCTGTTGGGGGAGTGGTGGTGGGAGGAGTTGAGAGACTGGGATTGGCATGTATACATTTATATGTATAAAATAGATAACCAATAAGAACCTGCTGTATAAAAATATAAAATAAAATTCAAAATTAAAAAGAAATAAAATTTAAAAAATAAAACAGAAAAAACAATTATTCCCTTCACATACATGTATTTATATGAATAAATTATTTCCATGCTTCTATCTGTAAATACAAAAAAGAAGAATAAAATCTACCTTGAACCAAAAACGAAAAAGAGAAAAAAAACACAGAACCCACCAGTTCCACAGAGGAAAACCGTATCAGGGCACTTGCTCCAGTTGTAAACAATTCTGAAGTTGGTCAGTGGTGGGGAATCGTCTCCCATTCAGCCAGCAGCCCCCACGCAACAAGCGTCCTCATTGCAAAGCTGGGGCACCGTGCCGAGGCATCTGTGAGTAAACGTGAGCTGAGCCCCAGGCCAGTTGCTGCTGAACTATTCCCACCCGTCCCAGGTAAAACACCTGAATATATACAAGGACTTGAAAGCCTAGAGGAAGGGCCATAGAGCCACACGAGTGACAGCATGCCGGCCGACTTGGTGCCTGCAGGCCAGCCAGGATGGTCCTGGCCCTGGGTGCTCTTCTGGAAGATTTCCATTTCCCTGCCTGAGATACCCGTCCTGTCCCTGCCCCCACTGCTTTTTTCCTTCCTCACCTCTGCCCAGGGAGAAATTCCAGCAGCAGGTATGGGTGACACATCCTCTTCTTTAGCAGGTGGCAGCCTGGCAACTGCTGCAGAAAGTCCAGCAGAGCCCCACTCACACTGGGCCACCCACAAAGCCGTGGCCTCTCACTCCCTCCCACCAGCCCAGCCCCGAGACTGCTGACAGGGCAGAGAAAATGGCTCAGGCATGGCTGCAGGGGCTCTTGCTGCCTGGAGTGGTATTTATATTGATCTCAACCCAGGCACACCTGGGGAGGGCTGGCCGGCACGGTAAGGCTGCCCAGCTCAGCCAATCATCACCCCTCAGGGGCTCACAGTTGCAGAAAATGGAACTTGCTGAACCGGCCAGGTCCAAGGAACAGGTGTGGGCTCCTGAGAGTCAGGATAGACAAGGGGCTGCAGCTTTGGCTTGTTTTCTAATCATTTTATCTGGCCCATGAGTGGGAGACAACTTCAAGAAAACCCTCTCTTAATGAGAGGAACCCAGGAGTCAGGGAGAGGAGGGGTGGGTGGTGGTTGGAGACAGAGGCCTGGTGCCCCGGGTGCAGTGGAAGTCTCTGGAAGACCAGGTGGAGGGAGGCCGCACAGAGTGATGCCCAGGGTCACAGACCTGTCACAGCTGCTGTTTGTTAGTTCAAGTCCTGCTCTGAGGTGCTCTGTGTCAGCTCTGAGTGACAGGTGAGCTGGGGGTGCTCTGCAATGAGGGCTATGTGCACGGTTCCTGTGTGCCCAGCCCTGCCACGGTACCTGCAAGGGTAACTCTGTATCCTGGGAGGGGCCTGACCACCAGAGCCCCGTGGGCTGGGGTGGGGGTGGGGTACCTGCCCAGGTGAGCTCCATATTCTGGGATTGGTGTGACCACGAGTGCCCCATGGGCTGCTGGGGACCTGGTAAAGGATGTCAGGACAGTCAGTGAAGCCACCGAGGATATACCTCCAGTTGCTCCTAATTCCTACACCCTGCTGGTCATTCTACCAACCACCAGGACATGGTATTCTGTATTAGTCTTCAATGATGCCTTCTTTTGTATTCCATTAGTCCCAGAGTCACAAGAAATTTTGGCTTGTGAGTGGCAGGACTCAACATACAAATAAAACAATACTTACGGGCCGTCTTGCCCCAAGGGTGCAAATATTCCCACACCATCTTTGGGGAAACCTTAGCTAAAGACCTAAAAGTTCTACCTCTGGAAAAGGAAACCCTCCTTCAGTACGCAGATGACATTCTGATCGCCAGCCCTACTAAGGAGGCCTCTGAACTACCAAGCCAATAAAGGATAGAAGTTGTCCAAGAAAAAGCTCAAATATCACAGACTGCGGTGACCTGCCTGGGCTTCATTCTCACAGAAGGTCGGAGAAGCCCATCCCAGGAAAGGGAAGAAACCATTTTCAGCCTTACCCCTTTCTAAAACTAGAAGACAGCTTAGGGGTTCCTGGGGAGGCCAGGGTTTGCTGCTTCTGGATCCCTAACTACAGTCTACTAGCTGGGCCTCTATATGAAACACTGAAAGGAAAAGATGATGATCTTTTTGAATAGAATCCAGAAGTGGCCTTTCAAGAATGGAAAGAGCAGTCAATTCAGACCCTTGCCCTGGAACTCCCTAATTTAGCTAAACCCTTTGACCTTTACATTCCCAGTGAAAGGTGAATCGCCATTGGAGAATTAGTGCAAAAACTGGGACCACTTGAAATGGAACAATGCAAGAATGCCATCCAGGTAGGATAAACTACAGTCACCAAGGGGCTTGGCCCACTGCCACATCTGGCCAAGATACTGGCGGTATCTAAAAACCTGGAAATCAGCAGCCCAAAAGGCCACCTCCCTCCTAAGGGAAAAGGACCCCACGTGGTGATCCTAATCACCAACCATGCCCTGAAGTTGCAGGGTTCGCTCCGTGGGCACACCGACCTCGAGTGAGGAGGCCCTCCAACTCCAACATCCAGAGAGATAACCGGGGGCAACAGGGCACCATGACGACTCGTGTGAACATCACTTGACCTGGAGTTTCTCTCATAAAACAACAAGAGTGTGTCCCAAAAGAGTAGACTACTGCTTGCAGGACTTACTGCACCCAGAGGGGAGCTAATAATCTTGGCGGGGGAACCGTATATCACACTGTCACCATAGAAAAGCCTACAGACACTGTGATGATGGTGGCCAATAAGACCGGCTGGACTCCTGTTTACTTCAAAAGGCTGTTGACTCAGTGGCCATCATGGTCCTTGATCACCACTGACCCTGGACTGTGTGGGACTTGAGCGGGCAGGGCTCTGATACCTGGTGCTGTTTGTACGTTAATTCAGGGGCCTAATTGAAGAAAGCGCAGACTACTGGTCAGAGCATCTAGGCTGGCAGAAACGGTCAGCCTAAGGTGGCCGAACAAATGTGGGGCGGGGTGAAACCGGCCCCCACAGCGTCTCTGCACATCTCTTTCCTGGACCCTTAAAGGTCATTAGAATCTATAACACTTCCAATGTTGGTGCTCAGGTGGACGAGCAGGGAGGCAGGGGTCCTGGGGACAATCAACGTCACCTGGAGGCTGCTGGGGAGAAGCTCTGACCCTCGCCCCCGGGTATGAGGACTCCCAACTCAGCACTCAGCAGTTACAGAAGAAGGGTCTGCACCCTCAGCACTCCAAGAATGAGGAACGGGACAAAAGGCAGAGGAGCGGTTTGTCCCCAGCAAAGCCCATTAAAAATCCCTGGGAGATAAAAATAGAATCTGGGCAATAAAGTCAAGTCTAACCTTTTTTATCCTTTGTGCTTTGTCTAATTTCATGTGCTCCTAGGGTCCCACATGCAGAGGTTCCACACCCGGCACTTCAGACCAGATTTCCTAGTGCAGAATGGCTGTGTCGACACCTCAGCTCCTGGGGCCCAGTGCAGACTCCGCGATATAGAGCCTGAGCTGCAGCCAACCCAGCACTTGAGAGCTCCGCCTCCTCCCTCCCACTGACTCTGACAGGATCTCTACACAGCAGCCCAGCCCACAGCCCATGGGGTAGTGCATGCTCTCACCTCTCCATTCTCTGATCAAAATATAAAGTTTCCTTTGCTTGTGAACCAAACTCAGTCTCGATCTGTTGGCCCCAATGACACTGCGCAGGGGGACACTTGTTGGGGTCCACTCTGGAGGATCAGTAACAGAAATTGAGACTATTGTAACCTCAATGAACAGATGTGTGAGCCAAACTGTAGTTAACATAGAACAGTGTATAAGGCTCGGGTAAAATAAGATGTTTCTAACACTCCCATTTGATATTTCCATCACTTTATTATAAGCAAGTTCAGTGAAAAGGTTTGTCTTATTTGTCAGGTCAATATTAGAGAAACGAAGTGATTTCTTTCCAAGGATGTACATCTAATAATCTTGGTTAAAGCTTCAATCTTGTTTTAAATGCTTTTCCATTGAAAATGATACCTCTCTTTCAGCTCCCCCATTTCTGAGAAGTATAAAATCTTATAATTTATTATTACCAAAGGGGAAAGGTGGGAGGAGGGATAAAGTAACAGTTTGGGATTAACACATACACACTGCTATGTATAAAATAGATCATCAACAAGGAACTACTGTATAGCACAGGGAACTACACTCAACATTTTGCAATAACCTATAAGGGGAAATAATCTGAAAAAGAATAGATATTTTTATTGACATCATCTATCAATGACAGTTAAAGTGTAACCTAAGGGAAGCTGGTGGTGAGTGCTTCTGACCCTGAAGACTTCAATCATCTAAAGTTTGGACTCTGCCTACTTCCCAAGGCCCTTAATGAACATATGTGTAGCCGTAGCTTAAAAAATTCCCCAGTTTGGGTTTCGGGGAGACACTGATTTTGAAAAAGCCCTGGTGTTCTCCTTACATGAATGGGACTCTTCCTACTGCTAAAACATGTCTGTCACACCCAGAGGATGGTATACCGTCTGATTGGGAAGAGTTTGGAGAAGGCATCTCATCTCCTCATCTCCTGGTGCTCGGGTTCACCCATCCAGCATCTTTACTAACAGTCTCCCCACTTGGAGATGGCAGCACTGTCAACATCCTGTTGCGTACAGTTTGGAATTTGTCCAGAGGATGAAGCAGAAGGATGAGGAACAATGAGAGACAAGTCCTAGGTGTTCAGACAGGCACATGTCACTCTAATTTCCAATCAGGAAGACGAATTGACCAAAGGCTAGGGTTGCCCATGGAAACAGTATAGGGCTTGAGGAAATCCCGCTGCTTTGTGGCCAGTTCCCATAAACACAAGTTGAACAATGGAACTCAGGGGCAGTAAAATTCACGAAACTGCAGAGTTGAAAATATCCATCACTGAAAAATGTCTTGAGGAAAGTCAGAGAAAGGGACTTGTAAGCAAGGGAGAATGGCAGGAAAGGGATTTGAGGAGGTAGAAAGGACTCGCCATTAAGCACAAGAAAAGGAGCTGAACATTGCCAACATTGCAGTTGGCCAAAAAGGGTGTATGCGTTTTTTTCTGTATATATTCAAGAAAAGGGCATACACTTTTTTAGCCAACCAAACAGGTGGGCACTGGAAATCAATACTACAAAAGATATCACTTCGCATCAGTCAGAAGAGCCATCCTCATAAAGCGTAAACAACAGAAATGCAGGACAGGGCAAGGAGAAGAGGGAGCCCTGTGAGACTTAGAGTGGAAATGTATATTGCCAACGGCCATTCTGGAGAAGTGTATTGTGTTTACTAAAGCATCTAAAAAATGAGCTACAGAGCATAGGGCACTTGCACTCATGGGCGTATATCTTGGGAAAAACAAAAATCGAGAGGACACAGGCACCCCAATGTTTACCCCCTCTCTGTTTAAAAGATCCTCGACTAGGATATAACTTAAATGTCTCTGGAGGGAAAAAATGGATAGAGATGTGGTACTTAGGTAGAGTGGAATATTATTCAGCCTGGAAATCTATGAAATATGGCCAGTTGTAACAACTCCGGAGGAGTTACTTATGATCATTCTAAGTGACATAATTCAAAAAGAAAAAGACACATATCATAAGATATCACTTAAAGGTGGAATCCAAAATGGCTACACATGAAATAAATTACAAAACAAAAACATAGTCAAATATGTAGAAAACACGCATAAGGCTGCTAAACGGGAAAGGTGGGGAGGGGTGAGGCATCATCCAGGAGGTTGAAATTAGCAAAGATACCATTCCAAATACCAAACTGAGAATCAACAAGGCCTACACGGTAGCTAAAAGAACTGCACTCAGCACACTCAAGTCACCGGAAAAGAATATATACGACTGGTAAGAATCTGAAAAAGAATTTATTGATGTCTCTCCATACGTGGATCAAGTGGATGTACAGCAGCAAGAAACAGAACTTTGAAAATCAGCTGTAACCAATATAGTAATAAATTGAAAAAAATAAACGACAGAGAGAAAACCTCTTACAACTTTTCCTCAGGGCCGGTGATGCAACATGGATTGAACACATCTAGACCCACAGCAGGATGAGACATAAGGCTGGAAACTGTTTGCACTAAGAGAAATGTGAGGTTGGGTGAGGAAATGCACACCCTTTAAAGTAATACTACCTGGTACCCATTCAATGGGTCCCAAATCTGCAGGTTCAAGGGATCTTCCTACAGCTAAAACATGCATGGAAAACCCAGAGGACTGTACACCATGTGATCGGGAGATGTGTCTAAAATGCAGCTCATTTATCCTCTCCTGGTGCTCCTGTTCACCATTCCAGCCACGTTACTTAGAATCTCCCCACTTGGAGAATCAGCACGTTTAAACTTCTGTTTCACACATTTTGCAAATTGTGAGGAGGATGAACGGGAAGAGGGGGAACCAATGAGAGAATAGTTGTAGGGGTTTGGACGGGCACATATCACTCTAATTTCCCATTAAGAATAAGAAATGAAAAAAGGCTCAGCCTGCCTCGCCGGAGCCAAAATAGGGCCTAAAGCAATCCTGCGGGTTTGAGGTCAGCTCACAAAAGAGCAACTTAAAAAATGGAGCTCAGGGTCACTGCAATTCACAAACCTGCAGAGTTATAAATGAAAACTAACGTCCAAAAATATGTTGAGGTAAGGCAAAGAAGAGGATCTGAATGCAAGACAGAATTGCAAGAAACAGATTTCAAGAGATAGATTGGACTCGTCTTTAAAGCACATAAAAAGCGGCAGAATTTCGACAATGATGCAGTTGGCCCAAAAGGGCGTATGCGTTTTTTCCTGATTATATCCAGGAAAAAACGCATGCGCACTTTATGGGCAACGAAGCAAGCAAGCAATGCAAATGTGCACAACAAAGAAGTCTCATTTCCCACCGGTCAAAAGGGCCATCCTAAACAATTGTAAAAACCAGAAATGTAGGACAGGCCATGGAGAACAGGGAGCCTTTATACGCTGATGGGCAGTGTGTGAACTGCTGAGAGCCACTCTGGAGAAGTGTATGGTGGTTCCTAAATCATCTAAAAAACAGAGCTACAGAGCATAGGACACTTCCAGTCATGGGAGTATATCTAGGGAAGTCTAAAAATCAACAAGACACAAGCACACCACAGTTTAGGGCTACTCTGTTTACAAGAACCTCAACTTCAGTACACCTTAAATATCCCAGGAAAGAGAACAATGGATAAAGAAGATGTGGTACTTATGTACAATGGAATATCTCTTCACCATGAAATCAATGTAATAAGGCTAGTAGAAGGATAAAGAGTGGATTTAGGTCCGATAATACTACTTGAAATAAGTCAAACAGAAAAAGAAACATATCATAAGATATCACTTATAGAGGGAGGGTAAATATGGCTGCACAAGAAATGAATTACAGAACAGAACAGTGTCTCACATTTAGAAAACACACTTATGTCAGCTTAAGGGGAAAGGAGAGGTGGGGTGATGCATAAAACCAGAGTTTAAAATTAGCACAGATACCGTTCAATAAACCAAATAGGTATTAGACAAGATCTACACCTTGCTCAATGAACTGGCCTCAACACACCCTATACACCGCAGAGAAATATATCTGAGTAATAAGAATCTTAAAACCCATGTATTGATATATCTCCATAAGGGAATCAAGTGTGTGCAGAGCAGCACAAACACAGCAGTGAAAGTGAGCTAAACCCCATTATAGAAATAAATTTTAAAAACAAAACGCAGAAACAATGAAAGAGAGAAAAATTCTTACAAAATTCGCTCAGGGGCTGTGATGCAACCTGGATTGACAACATATAAACCCACAGCTGGATAAGACATAAGGCTGGACACTTGGGGCTGAGAGGATTGGTGAGCTTTGGTGAGCAACTGCCAAAAGTTTAATGCAATACTTCATGCTCCTCATTCCAGGGTCCCAACACTCCAGGTTGAAGGGAATCTTCCTACAGCTAAACCATGCCTGGGAAACTGAGCGACTGGTATACCATATGATCGGGAAAGGTTTCTAAAACGCACCTCATTTTTCCTCTCCTGGGGCTCTGGATCGACATTCCAGCCACTTTACTAACAATATCCCCACATGGAGAGTCAATGCCTTTAAGTTCTGGTATCACACAGTCTGCAGTTAGTGCGGAGGATGAATGGGAATAGGGGAAACCAGTGAGAAACTAGCTGTAGCGGTTTCAATGGGCATATGTCACTCTAATTTCACATCAGTAAGAAGAATAAAACAAAGGCACAGCAAGGTGCTCCAGAAGAAGAATAGGGCCTGAAGGAATCATGTGGTTATGAGGCAAGACCACAAAAATAAGAGCTGAAAAATGGAGCTAAGGGCCACTGCAATTCAAAAACATGCAGAGTTATAAAGGCCAACTATTTTCAAAAAATATATTGAGGTAAGGCTATGAAAAGGCATTGAAAGCAAGGCAGAATTGCAGGAAACCGATTTCAGGAGGTAGACTGGAATTGCATTTAAAGCATAGGAAAAGACGCAGAACGTCCACAATGATGCACTTGGCCAAAAAGGGCGTATGCGTTTTTTCCTGAATATATTCAGGAAAAAACGCATACGCCCTTTTTGACCAACCAAGCAAGCTTGCAAAGGAAATCTGCACTACAATGAAGTCTCACTTCCCCCCGGTCAAAAGGGCCATCTGAAAAAAGTGTAAAATCCAGAAAGGCAGGACAGGCCATGGAGAACTGGGAGCCTTGTTATGCTGATGGGCGGGATGTAAATTGCCAAGAGCCTCTTGGAAGAAGTGTATGGTGCTTCCTGAAAATTCTAAAAAACAAAGAAGCGGAGCCTAGGGCACTTCCACTTATGGTCCTATAGCTTAGGGAAATTAAAATCAAAAAGACACAGCCACCGCAAAGTTTGGGATGGATCTGTTTACAAGAACCTCATTTACGGTACACGTTCAATATCGCAGAAAGTGGAAAATGGATAAAGAAGTTGTGGTACTTACGTACAATGCAATATCACTCAGCAATGAAATCTATGTCATCAGGCCCGTAGCAGCATAATGAGTGGATTCAGGTATGATGATTCTAACTGAAATAAGTCACACAGGAAAAGAAACATCATAAGATATCACTAATACACGGAATGTAAACTTGGCTACACAGGAACTGGATTACAAAACAGAACAGGGTCTCAAATTTAGAAAACCAACTTATGCTTGCTTAAGGGGAAAGGTGAGTTGGGGTGCTGCATAAAACCAGAGATTGAAATGAGCACAGATAAAGTTCCTTAAGCCAAATATGGAATAGACAAGAGCTACTCCTTGCTCAACGAAGTGGACTCAACACCCCATATTAAACGCCTAAGAATGTACCTGACTAGTAAGTATCTTAAAACCTATGGATTGCTATGTCTCTGAAAGAGAATCAAGCGTGTGTACAGGGGCATAAACGCAGCAGTGATAGGATTGGAGAGGGTCGGTGAGCAAATGAAGACCCTTTGAAGTCATATTGCATGGTACCCATTCCACGGGTCTCAACTCTCCAGGTTTAAGGGATTCTTCCTTCAGCTAAAACATGCATGTGGAACCCAGAGTATGATCAACCGTGTGATCGGGAGACGTGTTCCAATATGTCTCAGTTCTCGTCCCCTGGTACTCGGGTGCAACATTCCAGACGCTTTACTAACACTCTCCCGACTTGGAGAGTCAGTGCCTTTAACCTCCTGTTTGGCCCAGTTTGCAATTTCTGCGGAAGATGAACAGGAATAGGGAAAACCAATGAGAGACTAGCTGGAGGTGTCTGGATGCGCAAATTTAACTCTCATTTCCCACCAGAAAGAGGAATTAACCAAAGGCTCAGCGTGCCGTGCCAGAACCAGATTAGGGCCTGAAGCAATCCTGCGGTGTTGCGGCCAGCTCACAAGAAAGCGAGTTGAAGAAAGGATCTCAGGGGCACTGTAATTCACAAACCTGCAGAGTTATAAATGACAGCTATCGTCCAAAAATATAATGAAGTAAGGCTGCCAAGAGGACTTGAAAGCGGGGCAGAATTGCAGGAAACCGATTTCAGGAGGTAGACTGGAATTGCATTTAAAGCATAGGAAAAGAGGCAGAACGTCCACAATGATGCACTTGGTCAAAAAGGGCGTATGCGTTTTGGCCAACCAAGCAAGCTTGCAAAGGAAATCTGCACTACAATGAAGTCTCACTTCCCCCCAGTGAACAGGGCCATCTGAAAAAAGTGTAAAATCCAGAAAGGCAGGACAGGCCATGGAGAACTGGGAGCCTTGTTATGCTGATGGGCGGGATGTAAATTGCCAAGAGCCACTCGGGAGAAGTGTATGGTGTTTCCTGAAACATCTAAAAAAGAAACAACGGAGCCTAGGGCACTTCCACTTATGGTCCTATAGCTTAGGGAAATTAAAATCAAAAAGACACAGCCACCGCAAAGTTTGGGACGGCTCTGTTTACAAGAACCTCGTTTCCGGTACAAGTTCAATATCGCAGAAAGTGGAAAATTGATAAAGAAGTTGTGGTACTTACGTACAATGCAATATCACTCAGCAATGAAATCTATGTCATCAGGCCCGTAGCAGCATAATGAGTGGATTCAGGTATGATGATTCTAACTGAAATAAGTCACACAGAAAAAGAAACATCATAAGATATCACTAATACACGGAATGTAAACTTGGCTACACAGGAACTGGATTACAAATCAGAACAGGGTCTCAAATTTAGAAAACCAACTTATGCTTGCTTAAGCGAAAAGGTGAGTTGGGGTGCTGCATCAAACCAGAGATTGAAATGAGCACAGATAAAGTTCCTTAAGCCAAATATGGAATAGACAAGAGCTACTCCTTGCTCAACGAAATGGACTCAACACCCCATATTAAACGCCTAAGAATGTACCTGACTAGTAAGTATCTTAAACCTAAGGATTGCTATGTCTCTGAAAGAGAAACATGTGTGTGTACAGGGGCATAAACGCAGCAGTGATAGGATTGGAGAGGTTCGGTGAGCAAATGAAGACCCTTTGAAGTCATATTGCATGGTACCCATTCCACGGGTCTCAACTCTCCAGGTTTAAGGGATTCTTCCTTCAGCTAAACATGCATGTGGAACCAAGAGTATGATCAACCGTGTGATCGGGAGACGTGTTCCAATATGTCTCAGTTTTTGTCCCCTGGTACTCGGGTGCAACATTCCAGACGCTTTACTAACACTCTCCCGACTTGGAGAGTCAGTGCCTTTAACCTCCTGTTTGGCCCAATTTACAATTTCTGCGGGAGATGAACAGGAATAGGGAGAACCAATGAGAGACTAGCTGGAGGTGTCTGGACGGGCAAATTTAACTCTCATTTCCCACCAGGAAGAGGAATTAACCAAAGGCTCAGCGTGCCGTGCCAGAGCCAGATTAGGGCCTGAAGCAATCCTGCGGTGTTGCGGCCAGCTCACAAGAAAGCGAGTTGAAGAAAGGAGCTCAGGGGCACTGTAATTCACAAACCTGCAGAGTTATAAATGACAGCTATCGTCCAAAAATATACTGAAGTAAGGCTGCCAAGAGGACTTGAAAGCGGGGCAGAATTGCAGGAAACCGATTTCAGGAGGTAGACTGGAATTGCATTTAAAGCATAGGAAAAGAGGCAGAACGTCCACAATGATGCACTTGGCCAAAAAGGGCGTATGCGTTTTTTCCTGAATATATTCAGGAAAAAACGCATACGCCGTTTTTGGCCAACCAAGCAAGCTTGCAAAGGAAATCTGCACTACAATGAAGTCTCACTTCCCCCCGGTGAACAGGGCCATCTGAAAAAAGTGTAAAATCCAGAAAGGCAGGACAGGCCATGGAGAACTGGGAGCCTTGTTATGCTGATGGGCGGGATGTAAATTGTCAACAGCCACTCGGGAGAAGTGTATGGTGTTTCCTGAAACATCTAAAAAACAAAGCAACAGAGCCTAAGGCACTTCCACTTATGGTCCTATAGCTTAGGGAAATTAAAATCAAAAAGACACAGCCACCCCAAAGTTTGGGACGGCTCTGTTTACAAGAACCTCGTTTCCGGTACAAGTTCAATAGAGTAGAAAGTGAAAAATGGATAAAGAAGTTGTGGTACTTACGTACAATGCAATATCACTCAGCAATGAAATCTATGTCATCAGGCCCGTAGCAGCATGAGTGGATTCAGGTATGATGATTCTAACTGAAATAAGTCACACAGAAAAAGAAACATCATAAGATATCACTAATACACGGAATGTAAACTTGGCTACACAGGAACTGGATTACAAATCAGAACAGGGTCTCAAATTTAGAAAACCAACTTATGCTTGCTTAAGCGAAAAGGTGAGTTGGGGTGCTGCATCAAACCGGAGATTGAAATGAGCACAGATAAAGTTCCTTAAGCCAAATATGGAATAGACAAGAGCTACTCCTTGCTCAACGAAATGGACTCAACACCCCATATTAAACGCCTAAGAATGTACCTGACTAGTAAGTATCTTAAAACCTATGGATTGCTATGTCTCTGAAAGAGAATCAAGTGTGTGTACAGGGGCATAAACATAGCAGTGATAGGATTGGAGAGGTTCAGTGAGCAAATGAAGACCCTTTGAAGTCATATTGCATGGTACCAATTCCACGGGTCTCAACTCTCCAGGTTTAAGGGATTCTGCTTTCAGCTAAAACATGCATGTGGAACCCAGAGTATGATCAACCGTGTGATCGGGAGACGTGTTCCAATATGTCTCAGTTCTCGTCCCATGGTACTCGGGTGCAACATTCCAGACGCTTTACTGACACTCTCCCGACTTGGAGAGTCAGTGCCTTTAACCTCCTGTTTGGCCCATTTGCAATTTCTGCGGAAGATGAACAGGAATAGGGAGAACCAATGAGAGACTAGCTGGAGGTGTCTGGACGGGCAAATTTAACTCTCATTTCCCACCAGGAAGAGGAATTAACCAAAGGCTCAGCGTGCCGTGCCGGAACCAGATTAGGGCCTGAAGCAATCCTGCGGTGTTGCGGCCAGCTCACAAGAAAGCGAGTTGAAGAAAGGAGCTCAGGGGCACTGTAATTCACAAACCTGCAGAGTTATAAATGACAGCTATCGTCCAAAAATATACTGAAGTAAGGCTGCCAAGAGGACTTGAAAGCGGGGCAGAATTGCAGGAAACCGATTTCAGGAGGTAGACTGGAATTGCATTTAAAGCATAGGAAAAGAGGCAGAACGTCCACAATGATGCACTTGGCCAAAAAGGGCGTATGCGTTTTTTCCTGAATATATTCAGGAAAAAACGCATACGCCCTTTTTGGCCAACCAAGCAAGCTTGCAAAGGAAATCTGCACTACAATGAAGTCTCACTTCCCCCCGGTGAACAGGGCCATCTGAAAAAAGTGTAAAATCCAGAAAGGCAGGACAGGCCATGGAGAACTGGGAGCCTTGTTATGCTGATGGGCGGGATGTAAATTGTCAACAGCCACTCGGGAGAAGTGTATGGTGTTTCCTGAAACATCTAAAAAACAAAGCAACAGAGCCTAAGGCACTTCCACTTATGGTCCTATAGCTTAGGGAAATTAAAATCAAAAAGACACAGCCACCCCAAAGTTTGGGACGGCTCTGTTTACAAGAACCTCGTTTCCGGTACAAGTTCAATAGAGTAGAAAGTGAAAAATGGATAAAGAAGTTGTGGTACTTACGTACAATGCAATATCACTCAGCAATGAAATCTATGTCATCAGGCCCGTAGCAGCATGAGTGGATTCAGGTATGATGATTCTAACTGAAATAAGTCACACAGAAAAAGAAACATCATAAGATATCACTAATACACGGAATGTAAAC
Source organism: Leucopleurus acutus (assembly GCF_964270905.1). Lineage (NCBI taxonomy): Eukaryota > Metazoa > Chordata > Mammalia > Artiodactyla > Delphinidae > Leucopleurus > Leucopleurus acutus. Next base: position 63,430 of record NW_028138752.1, on the reverse strand, counting down.
TTGGCTACACAGGAACTGGATTACAAATCAGAACAGGGTCTCAAATTTAGAAAACCAACTTATGCTTGCTTAAGCGAAAAGGTGAGTTGGGGTGCTGCATCAAACCGGAGATTGAAATGAGCACAGATAAAGTTCCTTAAGCCAAATATGGAATAGACAAGAGCTACTCCTTGCTCAACGAAATGGACTCAACACCCCATATTAAACGCCTAAGAATGTACCTGACTAGTAAGTATCTTAAAACCTATGGATTGCTATGTCTCTGAAAGAGAATCAAGTGTGTGTACAGGGGCATAAACATAGCAGTGATAGGATTGGAGAGGTTCAGTGAGCAAATGAAGACCCTTTGAAGTCATATTGCATGGTACCAATTCCACGGGTCTCAACTCTCCAGGTTTAAGGGATTCTGCTTTCAGCTAAAACATGCATGTGGAACCCAGAGTATGATCAACCGTGTGATCGGGAGACGTGTTCCAATATGTCTCAGTTCTCGTCCCATGGTACTCGGGTGCAACATTCCAGACGCTTTACTGACACTCTCCCGACTTGGAGAGTCAGTGCCTTTAACCTCCTGTTTGGCCCATTTGCAATTTCTGCGGAAGATGAACAGGAATAGGGAGAACCAATGAGAGACTAGCTGGAGGTGTCTGGACGGGCAAATTTAACTCTCATTTCCCACCAGGAAGAGGAATTAACCAAAGGCTCAGCGTGCCGTGCCGGAACCAGATTAGGGCCTGAAGCAATCCTGCGGTGTTGCGGCCAGCTCACAAGAAAGCGAGTTGAAGAAAGGAGCTCAGGGGCACTGTAATTCACAAACCTGCAGAGTTATAAATGACAGCTATCGTCCAAAAATATACTGAAGTAAGGCTGCCAAGAGGACTTGAAAGCGGGGCAGAATTGCAGGAAACCGATTTCAGGAGGTAGACTGGAATTGCATTTAAAGCATAGGAAAAGAGGCAGAACGTCCACAATGATGCACTTGGCCAAAAAGGGCGTATGCGTTTTTTCCTGAATATATTCAGGAAAAAACGCATACGCCCTTTTTGGCCAACCAAGCAAGCTTGCAAAGGAAATCTGCACTACAATGAAGTCTCACTTCCCCCAGTCAAAAGGGCCATCTGAAAAAAGTGTAAAATCCATAAAGGCAGGACAGGTCATGGAGAAATGGGAGCCTTGTTATGCTGATGGGCGGGATGTAAATTGTCAACAGCCACTCGGGAGAAGTGTATGGTGTTTCCTGAAACATCTAAAAAACAAAGCAACAGAGCCTAAGGCACTTCCACTTATGGTCCTATAGCTTAGGGAAATTAAAATCAAAAAGACACAGCCACCCCAAAGTTTGGGACGGCTCTGTTTACAAGAACCTCGTTTACGGTACAAGTTCAATATCGCAGAAAGTGAAAAATGGATAAAGAAGTTGTGGTACTTACGTACAATGCAATATCACTCAGCAATGAAATCTATGTCATCAGGCCCATAGCAGCATAATGAGTGGATTCAGGTATGATGATTCTAACTGAAATAAGTCACACAGAAAAAGAAACATCATAAGATATCACTAATACACGGAATGTAAACTTGGCTACACAGGAACTGGATTACAAAACAGAACAGGGTCTCAAATTTAGAAAACCAACTTATGCTTGCTTAAGGGGAAAGGTGAGTTGGGGTGCTGCATAAAACCAGAGATTGAAATGAGCACAGATAAAGTTCCTTAAGCCAAATATGGAATAGACAAGAGCTACTCCTTGCTCAACGAAATGGACTCAACACCCCATATTAAATGCCTAAGAATGTACCTGACTAGTAAGTATCTTAAAACCTATGGATTGCTATGTCTCTGAAAGAGAATCAAGCGTGTGTACAGGAGCATAAACGCAGCAGTGATAGGATTGGAGAGGTTCAGTGAGCAAATGAAGACCCTTTGAAGTCATATTGCATGGTACCCATTCCACGGGTCTCAACTCTCCAGGTTTAAGGGATTCTTCCTTCAGCTAAACATGCATGTGGAACCCAGAGTATGATAAACCGTGTGATCGGGAGACGTGTTCCAATATGTCTCAGTTTTTGTCCCCTGGTATTCGGGTGCAACATTCCAGACGCTTTACTAACACTCTCCCAACTTGGAGAGTCAGTGCCTTTAACCTCCTGTTTGGCCCAGTTTACAATTTCTGCGGAAGATGAACAGGAATACGGAGAACCAATGAGAGACTAGCTGGAGGTGTCCGGACGGGCAAATTTAACTCTCATTTCCCACCAGGAAGAGGAATTAACCAAAGGCTCAGCGTGCCGTGCCAGAACCAGATTAGGGCCTGAAGCAATCCTGCGGTGTTGCGGCCAGCTCACAAGAAAGCGAGTTGAAGAAAGGAGCTCAGGGGCACTGTAATTCACAAACCTGCAGAGTTATAAATGACAGCTATCGTCCAAAAATATACTGAAGTAAGGCTGCCAGGAGGACTTGAAAGCGGGGCAGAATTGCAGGAAACCGATTTCAGGAGGTAGACTGGAATTGCATTTAAAGCATAGGAAAAGAGGCAGAACGTCCACAATGATGCACTTGGCCAAAAAGGACGTATGCATTTTTTCCTGAATATATTCAGGAAAAAACGCAAACGCCGTTTTTGGCCAACCAAGCAAGCTTGCAAAGGAAATCTGCACTACAATGAAGTCTCACTTCCCCCGGTCAAAAGGGCCATCTAAAAAAAAGTGTAAAATCCAGAAAGGCAGGAAAGGCCATGGAGAACTAGGAGCCTTGTTATGCTGATGGGCGGGATGTAAATTGCCAACAGCCACTAGGGAGAAGTGTATGGTGATTCCTGAAACATCTAAAAAACAAAGCAACAGAGCCTAGAGCACTTCCACTTATGGTCCTATAGCTTAGGGAAATTAAAATCAAAAAGACACAGCCACCCCAAAGTTTGGGACGACTCTGTTTACAAGAACCTCGTTTACGGTACAAGTTCAATATCACAGAAAGTGAAAAATGGATAAAGAAGTTGTGGTACTTACGTACAATGCAATATCACTCAGCAATGAAATCTATGTCATCAGGCCCGTAGCAGCATAATGAGTGGATTCAGGTATGATGATTCTAACTGAAATAAGTCACACAGAAAAAGAAACATCATAAGATATCACTAATACACGGAATGTAAACTTGGCTACACAGGAACTGGATTACAAATCAGAACAGGGTCTCAAATTTAGAAAACCAACTTATGCTTGCTTAAGCGAAAAGGTGAGTTGGGGTGCTGCATCAAACCAGAGATTGAAATGAGCACAGATAAAGTTCCTTAAGCCAAATATGGAATAGACAAGAGCTATTCCTTGCTCAACGAAATGGACTCAACACCCCATATTAAACGCCTAAGAATGTACCTGACTAGTAAGTATCTTAAAACCTATGGATTGCTATGTTTCTGAAAGAGAATCAAGCGTGTGTACAGGGGCATAAACGCAGCAGTGATAGGATTGGAGAGGTTCGGTGAGCAAATGAAGACCCTTTGAAGTCATATTGCATGGTACCCATTCCACGGGTCTCAACTCTCCAGGTTTAAGGGATTCTGCCTTCAGCTAAAACATGCATGTGGCACCCAGAGTATGATCAACCGTGTGATCGGGAGACGTGTTCCAATATGTCTCAGTTCTCGTCCCATGGTACTCGGGTGCAACATTCCAGACGCTTTACTGACACTCTCCCGACTTGGAGAGTCAGTGCCTTTAACCTCCTGTTTGGCCCATTTGCAATTTCTGCGGAAGATGAACAGGAATAGGGAGAACCAATGAGAGACTAGCTGGAGGTGTCTGGACGGGCAAATTTAACTCTCATTTCCCACCAGGAAGAGGAATTAACCAAAGGCTCAGCGTGCCGTGCCGGAACCAGATTAGGGCCTGAAGCAATCCTGCGGTGTTGCGGCCAGCTCACAAGAAAGCGAGTTGAAGAAAGGAGCTCAGGGGCACTGTAATTCACAAACCTGCAGAGTTATAAATGACAGCTATCGTCCAAAAATATACTGAAGTAAGGCTGCCAAGAGGACTTGAAAGCGGGGTAGAATTGCAGGAAACCGATTTCAGGAGGTAGACTGGAATTGCATTTAAAGCATAGGAAAAGAGGCAGAACGTCCACAATGATGCACTTGGCCAAAAAGGGAGTATGCGTTTTTTCCTGAATATATTCAGGAAAAAACGCATACGCCCTTTTTGGCCAACCAAGCAAGCTTGCAAAGGAAATCTGCACTACAATGAACTCTCACTTCCCCCCAGTCAAAAGGGCCATCTGAAAAAAGTGTAAAATCCAGAAAGGCAGGACAGGCCATGGAGAAATGGGAGCCTTGTTATGCTGATGGGCGGGATGTAAATTGTCAACAGCCACTCCGGAGAAGTGTATGGTGTTTCCTGAAACATCTAAAAAACAAAGCAACAGAGCCTAAGGCACTTCCACTTATGGTCCTATAGCTTAGGGAAATTAAAATCAAAAAGACACAGCCACCCCAAAGTTTGGGACGGCTCTGTTTACAAGAACCTCGTTTACGGTACAAGTTCAATATCGCAGAAAGTGAAAAATGGATAAAGAAGTTTTGGTACTTACGTACAATGCAATATCACTCAGCAATGAAATCTATGTCATCAGGCCCATAGCAGCATAATGAGTGGATTCAGGTATGATGATTCTAACTGAAATAAGTCACACAGAAAAAGAAACATCATAAGATATCACTAATACACGGAATGTAAACTTGGCTACACAGGAACTGGATTACAAAACAGAACAGGGTCTCAAATTTAGAAAACCAACTTATGCTTGCTTAAGGGGAAAGGTGAGCTGGGGTGCTGCATAAAACCAGAGATTGAAATGAGCACAGATAAAGTTCCTTAAGCCAAATATGGAATAGACAAGAGCTACTCCTTGCTCAACGAAATGGACTCAACACCCCATATTAAACGCCTAAGAATGTACCTGACTAGTAAGTATCTTAAAACCTATGGATTGCTATGTCTCTGAAAGAGAATCAAGCGTGTGTACAGGGGCATAAACGCAGCAGTGATAGGATTGGAGAGGTTCGGTGAGCAAATGAAGACCCTTTGAAGTCATATTGCATGGTACCCATTCCACGGGTCTCAACTCTCCAGGTTTAAGGGATTCTTCCTTCAGCTAAACATGCATGTGGAACCCAGAGTATGATAAACCGTGTGATCGGGAGACGTGTTCCAATATGTCTCAGTTTTTGTCCCCTGGTATTCGGGTGCAACATTCCAGACGCTTTACTAACACTCTCCCGACTTGGAGAGTCAGTGCCTTTAACCTCCTGTTTGGCCCAGTTTACAATTTCTGCGGAAGATGAACAGGAATACGGAGAACCAATGAGAGACTAGCTGGAGGTGTCCGGACGGGCAAATTTAACTCTCATTTCCCACCAGGAAGAGGAATTAACCAAAGGCTCAGCGTGCCGTGCCAGAACCAGATTAGGGCCTGAAGCAATCCTGCGGTGTTGCGGCCAGCTCACAAGAAAGCGAGTTGAAGAAAGGAGCTCAGGGGCACTGTAATTCACAAACCTGCAGAGTTATAAATGACAGCTATCGTCAAAAAATATACTGAAGTAAGGCTGCCAAGAGGACTTGAATGCGGGGCAGAATTGCAGGAAACCGATTTCAGGAGGTAGACTGGAATTGCATTTAAAGCATAGGAAAAGAGGCAGAACGTCCACAATGATGCACTTGGCCAAAAAGGACGTATGCATTTTTTCCTGAATATATTCAGGAAAAAACGCAAACGCCGTTTTTGGCCAACCAAGCAAGCTTGCAAAGGAAATCTGCACTACAATGAAGTCTCACTTCCCCCGGTCAAAAGAGCCATCTAAAAAAAGTGTAAAATCCAGAAAGGCAGGAAAGGCCATGGAGAAATGGGAGCCTTGTTATGCTGATGGGCGGGATGTAAATTGCCAACAGCCACTAGGGAGAAGTGTATGGTGATTCCTGAAACATCTAAAAAACAAAGCAAGAGAGCCTAGAGCACTTCCACTTATGGTCCTATAGCTTAGGGAAATTAAAATCAAAAAGACACAGCCACCCCAAAGTTTGGGACGACTCTGTTTACAAGAACCTCGTTTACGGTACAAGTTCAATATCACAGAAAGTGAAAAATGGATAAAGAAGTTGTGGTACTTACGTACAATGCAATATCACTCAGCAATGAAATCTATGTCATCAGGCCCGTAGCAGCATAATGAGTGGATTCAGGTATGATGATTCTAACTGAAATAAGTCACACAGAAAAAGAAACATCATAAGATATCACTAATACACGGAATGTAAACTTGGCTACACAGGAACTGGATTACAAATCAGAACAGGGTCTCAAATTTAGAAAACCAACTTATGCTTGCTTAAGCGAAAAGGTGAGTTGGGGTGCTGCATCAAACCAGAGATTGAAATGAGCACAGATAAAGTTCCTTAAGCCAAATATGGAATAGACAAGAGCTACTCCTTGCTCAACGAAATGGACTCAACACCCCATATTAAACGCCTAAGAATGTACCTGACTAGTAAGTATCTTAAAACCTATGGATTGCTATGTCTCTGAAAGAGAATCAAGTGTGTGTACAGGGGCATAAACATAGCAGTGATAGGATTGGAGAGGTTCGGTGAGCAAATGAAGACCCTTTGAAGTCATATTGCATGGTACCCATTCCACGGGTCTCAACTCTCCAGGTTTAAGGGATTCTGCCTTCAGCTAAAACATGCATGTGGAACCCAGAGTATGATCAACCGTGTGATCGGGAGACGTGTTCCAATATGTCTCAGTTCTCGTCCCATGGTACTCGGGTGCAACATTCCAGACGCTTTACTGACACTCTCCCGACTTGGAGAGTCAGTTCCTTTAACCTCCTGTTTGGCCCATTTGCAATTTCTGCGAAAGATGAACAGGAATACGGAGAACCAATGAGAGACTAGCTGGAGGTGTCCGGACTGGCAAATTTAACTCTCATTTCCCACCAGGAAGAGGAATTAACCAAAGGCTCAGCATGCCGTGCCAGAACCAGATTAGGGCCTGAAGCAATCCTGCGGTGTTGCGGCCAGCTCACAAGAAAGCGAGTTGAAGAAAGGAGCTCAGGGGCACTGTAATTCACAAACCTGCAGAGTTATAAATGACAGCTATCGTCAAAAAATATACTGAAGTAAGGCTGCCAAGAGGACTTGAAAGCGGGGCAGAATTGCAGGAAACCGATTTCAGGAGGTAGACTGGAATTGCATTTAAAGCATAGGAAAAGAGGCAGAACGTCCACAATGATGCACTTGGCCAAAAAGGGCGTATGCATTTTTTCCTGAATATATTCAGGAAAAAACGCAAACGCCGTTTTTGGCCAACCAAGCAAGCTTGCAAAGGAAATCTGCACTACAATGAAGTCTCACTTCCCCCCGGTCAAAAGGGCCATCTGAAAAAAGTGTAAAATCCAGAAAGGCAGGACAGGCGATGGAGAACTGGGAGCCTTGTTATGCTGATGGGCGGGATGTAAATTGCCAAGAGCCACTCGGAAGAAGTGTATGGTGCTTTCTGAAATATATAAAAAACAAAGCAAAGGAGCCTATGGCACTTCCACTTATGGTCCTATAGTTTAGGGAAATTAAAATAAAAAAGACACAGCCACCCCAAAGTTTGGGACGGCTCTGTTTACAAGAACCTCGTTTCCGGTACAAGTTCAATAGAGTAGAAAGTGAAAAATGGATAAAGAAGTTGTGGTACTTACGTACAATGCAATATCACTCAGAAATGAAATCTATGTCATCAGGCCCGTAGCAGCATGAGTGGATTCAGGTATGATGATCCTAACTGAAATAAGTCACACAGAAAAAGAAACATCATAAGATATCACTAATACACGGAATGTAAACTTGGCTACACAGGAACTGGATTACAAATCAGAACAGGGTCTCAAATTTAGAAAACCAACTTATGCTTGCTTAAGCGAAAAGGTGAGTTGGGGTGCTGCATCAAACCGGAGATTGAAATGAGCACAGATAAAGTTCCTTAAGCCAAATATGGAATAGACAAGAGCTACTCCTTGCTCAACGAAATGGACTCAACACCCCATATTAAACGCCTAAGAATGTACCTGACTAGTAAGTATCTTAAAACCTATGGATTGCTATGTCTCTGAAAGAGAATCAAGTGTGTGTACAGGGGCATAAACATAGCAGTGATAGGATTGGAGAGGTTCAGTGAGCAAATGAAGACCCTTTGAAGTCATATTGCATGGTACCAATTCCACGGGTCTCAACTCTCCAGGTTTAAGGGATTCTGCCTTCAGCTAAAACATGCATGTGGAACCCAGAGTATGATCAACCGTGTGATCGGGAGACGTGTTCCAATATGTCTCAGTTCTCGTCCCATGGTACTCGGGTGCAACATTCCAGACGCTTTACTGACACTCTCCCGACTTGGAGAGTCAGTGCCTTTAACCTCCTGTTTGGCCCATTTGCAATTTCTGCGGAAGATGAACAGGAATAGGGAGAACCAATGAGAGACTAGCTGGAGGTGTCTGGACGGGCAAATTTAACTCTCATTTCCCACCAGGAAGAGGAATTAACCAAAGGCTCAGTGTGCCGTGCCAGAACCAGATTAGGGCCTGAAGCAATCCTGCGGTGTTGCGGCCAGCTCACAAGAAAGCGAGTTGAAGAAAGGAGCTCAACGGCACTGTAATTCACAAACCTGCAGAGTTATAAATGACAGCTATCTTCCAAAAATATACTGAAGTAAGGCTGCCAAGAGGACTTGAAAGCGGGGCAGAATTGCAGGAAACCGATTTCAGGAGGTAGACTGGAATTGCATTTAAAGCATAGGAAAAGAGGCAGAACGTCCACAATGATGCACTTGGCCAAAAAGGGCGTATGCGTTTTTTCCTGAATATATTCAGGAAAAAACGCATACGCCCTTTTTGGCCAACCAAGCAAGCTTGCAAAGGAAATCTGCACTACAATGAAGTCTCACTTCCCCCCGGTGAACAGGGCCATCTGAAAAAAGTGTAAAATCCATAAAGGCAGGACAGGCCATGGAGAACTGGGAGCCTTGTTATGCTGATGGGCGGGATGTAAATTGTCAACAGCCACTCGGGAGAAGTGTATGGTGTTTCCTGAAACATCTAAAAAACAAAGCAACAGAGCCTAAGGCACTTCCACTTATGGTCCTATAGCTTAGGGAAATTAAAATCAAAAAGACACAGCCACCCCAAAGTTTGGGACCGCTCTGTTTACAAGAACCTCGTTTACGGTCCAAGTTCAATATCGCAGAAAGTGAAAAATGGATAAAGAAGTTGTGGTACTTACGTACAATGCAATATCACTCAGCAATGAAATCTATGTCATCAGGCCCATAGCAGCATAATGAGTGGATTCAGGTATGATGATTCTAACTGAAATAAGTCACACAGAAAAAGAAACATCATAAGATATCACTAATACACGGAATGTAAACTTGGCTACACAGGAACTGGATTACAAAACAGAACAGGGTCTCAAATTTAGAAAACCAACTTATGCTTGCTTAAGGGAAAGGTGAGTTGGGGTGCTGCATAAAACCAGAGATTGAAATGAGCACAGATAAAGTTCCTTAAGCCAAATATGGAATAGACAAGAGCTACTCCTTGCTCAACGAAATGGACTCAACACCCCATATTAAACGCCTAAGAATGTACCTGACTAGTAAGTATCTTAAAACCTATGGATTGCTATGTCTCTGAAAGAGAATCAAGCGTGTGTACAGGGGCATAAACGCAGCAGTGATAGGATTGGAGAGGTTCGGTGAGCAAATGAAGACCCTTTGAAGTCATATTGCATGGTACCCATTCCACGGGTCTCAACTCTCCAGGTTTAAGGAATTCTTCCTTCAGCTAAACATGCATGTGGAACCCAGAGTATGATAAACCGTGTGATCGGGAGACGTGTTCCAATATGTCTCAGTTTTTGTCCCCTGGTATTCGGGTGCAACATTCCAGACGCTTTACTAACACTCTCCCGACTTGGAGAGTCAGTGCCTTTAACCTCCTGTTTGGCCCAGTTTACAATTTCTGCGGAAGATGAACAGGAATACGGAGAACCAATGAGAGACTAGCTGGAGGTGTCCGGACGGGCAAATTTAACTCTCATTTCCCACCAGGAAGAGGAATTAACCAAAGGCTCAGCGTGCCGTGCCAGAACCAGATTAGGGCCTGAAGCAATCCTGCGGTGTTGCGGCCAGCTCACAAGAAAGCGAGTTGAAGAAAGGAGCTCAGGGGCACTGTAATTCACAAACCTGCAGAGTTATAAATGACAGCTATCGTCCAAAAATATACTGAAGTAAGGCTGCCAAGAGGACTTGAAAGCGGGGCAGAATTGCAGGAAACCGATTTCAGGAGGTAGACTGGAATTGCATTTAAAGCATAGGAAAAGAGGCAGAACGTCCACAATGATGCACTTGGCCAAAAAGGGCGTATGCATTTTTTCCTGAATATATTCAGGAAAAAACGCAAACGCCGTTTTTGGCCAACCAAGCAAGCTTGCAAAGGAAATCTGCACTACAATGAAGTCTCACTTCCCCCCGGTCAAAAGGGCCATCTGAAAAATGTGTAAAATCCAGAAAGGCAGGACAGGCGATGGAGAACTGGGAGCCTTGTTATGCTGATGGGCGGGATGTAAATTGCCAAGAGCCACTCGGAAGAAGTGTATGGTGCTTTCTGAAATATATAAAAAACAAAGCAAAGGAGCCTATGGCACTTCCACTTATGGTCCTATAGTTTAGGGAAATTAAAATAAAAAAGACACAGCCACCCCAAAGTTTGGGATGGCTCTGTTTACAAGAACCTCGTTTCCGGTACAAGTTCAATAGAGTAGAAAGTGAAAAATGGATAAAGAAGTTGTGGTACTTACGTACAATGCAATATCACTCAGCAATGAAATCTATGTCATCAGGCCCGTAGCAGCATGAGTGGATTCAGGTATGATGATTTTAACTGAAATAAGTCACACAGAAAAAGAAACATCATAAGATATCACTAATACACGGAATGTAAACTTGGCTACACAGGAACTGGATTACAAATCAGAACAGGGTCTCAAATTTAGAAAACCAACTTATGCTTGCTTAAGCGAAAAGTTGAGTTGGGGTGCTGCATCAAACCGGAGATTGAAATGAGCACAGATAAAGTTCCTTAAGCCAAATATGGAATAGACAAGAGCTACTCCTTGCTCAACGAAATGGACTCAACACCCCATATTAAACGCCTAAGAATGTACCTGACTAGTAAGTATCTTAAAACCTATGGATTGCTATGTCTCTGAAAGAGAATCAAGTGTGTGTACAGGGGCATAAACATAGCAGTGATAAGATTGGAGAGGTTCAGTGAGCAAATGAAGACCCTTTGAAGTCATATTGCATGGTACCCATTCCACGGGTCTCAACTCTCCAGGTTTAAGGAATTCTTCCTTCAGCTAAACATGCATGTGGAACCCAGAGTATGATAAACCGTGTGATCGGGAGACGTGTTCCAATATGTCTCAGTTTTTGTCCCCTGGTATTCGGGTGCAACATTCCAGACGCTTTACTAACACTCTCCCGACTTGGAGAGTCAGTGCCTTTAACCTCCTGTTTGGCCCAGTTTACAATTTCTGCGGAAGATGAACAGGAATACGGAGAACCAATGAGAGACTAGCTGGAGGTGTCCGGACGGGCAAATTTAACTCTCATTTCCCACCAGGAAGAGGAATTAACCAAAGGCTCAGCGTGCCGTGCCAGAACCAGATTAGGGCCTGAAGCAATCCTGCGGTGTTGCGGCCAGCTCACAAGAAAGCGAGTTGAAGAAAGGAGCTCAGGGGCACTGTAATTCACAAACCTGCAGAGTTATAAATGACAGCTATCGTCCAAAAATATACTGAAGTAAGGCTGCCAAGAGGACTTGAAAGCGGGGCAGAATTGCAGGAAACCGATTTCAGGAGGTAGACTGGAATTGCATTTAAAGCATAGGAAAAGAGGCAGAACGTCCACAATGATGCACTTGGCCAAAAAGGGCGTATGCATTTTTTCCTGAATATATTCAGGAAAAAACGCAAACGCCGTTTTTGGCCAACCAAGCAAGCTTGCAAAGGAAATCTGCACTACAATGAAGTCTCACTTCCCCCCGGTCAAAAGGGCCATCTGAAAAATGTGTAAAATCCAGAAAGGCAGGACAGGCGATGGAGAACTGGGAGCCTTGTTATGCTGATGGGCGGGATGTAAATTGCCAAGAGCCACTCGGAAGAAGTGTATGGTGCTTTCTGAAATATATGAAAAACAAAGCAAAGGAGCCTATGGCACTTCCACTTATGGTCCTATAGTTTAGGGAAATTAAAATAAAAAAGACACAGCCACCCCAAAGTTTGGGATGGCTCTGTTTACAAGAACCTCGTTTCCGGTACAAGTTCAATAGAGTAGAAAGTGAAAAATGGATAAAGAAGTTGTGGTACTTACGTACAATGCAATATCACTCAGCAATGAAATCTATGTCATCAGGCCCGTAGCAGCATGAGTGGATTCAGGTATGATGATTTTAACTGAAATAAGTCACACAGAAAAAGAAACATCATAAGATATCACTAATACACGGAATGTAAACTTGGCTACACAGGAACTGGATTACAAATCAGAACAGGGTCTCAAATTTAGAAAACCAACTTATGCTTGCTTAAGCGAAAAGTTGAGTTGGGGTGCTGCATCAAACCGGAGATTGAAATGAGCACAGATAAAGTTCCTTAAGCCAAATATGGAATAGACAAGAGCTACTCCTTGCTCAACGAAATGGACTCAACACCCCATATTAAACGCCTAAGAATGTACCTGACTAGTAAGTATCTTAAAACCTATGGATTGCTATGTCTCTGAAAGAGAATCAAGTGTGTGTACAGGGGCATAAACATAGCAGTGATAAGATTGGAGAGGTTCAGTGAGCAAATGAAGACCCTTTGAAGTCATATTGCATGGTACCAATTCCACGGGTCTCAACTCTCAAGGTTTAAGGGATTCTGCCTTCAGCTAAAACATGCATGTGGAACCCAGAGTATGATCAACCGTGTGATCGGGAGACGTGTTCCAATATGTCTCAGTTCTCGTCCCATGGTACTCGGGTGCAACATTCCAGACGCTTTACTGACACTCTCCCGACTTGGAGAGTCAGTGCCTTTAACCTCCTGTTTGGCCCATTTGCAATTTCTGCGGAAGATGAACAGGAATAGGGAGAACCAATGAGAGACTAGCTGGAGGTGTCTGGACGGGCAAATTTAACTCTCATTTCCCACCAGGAAGAGGAATTAACCAAAGGCTCAGCGTGCCGTGCCGGAACCAGATTAGGGCCTGAAGCAATCCTGCGGTGTTGCGGCCAGCTCACAAGAAAGCGAGTTGAAGAAAGGAGCTCAGGGGCACTGTAATTCACAAACCTGCAGAGTTATAAATGACAGCTATCGTCCAAAAATATACTGAAGTAAGGCTGCCAAGAGGACTTGAAAGCGGGGCAGAATTGCAGGAAACCGATTTCAGGAGGTAGACTGGAATTGCATTTAAAGCATAGGAAAAGAGGCAGAACGTCCACAATGATGCACTTGGCCAAAAAGGGAGTATGCGTTTTTTCCTGAATATATTCAGGAAAAAACGCATACGCCCTTTTTGGCCAACCAAGCAAGCTTGCAAAGGAAATCTGCACTACAATGAAGTCTCACTTCCCCCCGGTCAAAAGGGCCATCTGAAAAAAGTGTAAAATCCATAAAGGCAGGACAGGCCATGGAGAAATGGGAGCCTTGTTATGCTGATGGGCGGGATGTAAATTGTCAACAGCCACTCGGGAGAAGTGTATGGTGTTTCCTGAAACATCTAAAAAACAAAGCAACAGAGCCTAAGGCACTTCCACTTATGGTCCTATAGCTTAGGGAAATTAAAATCAAAAAGACACAGCCACCCCAAAGTTTGGGACGGCTCTGTTTACAAGAACCTCGTTTACGGTACAAGTTCAATATCGCAGAAAGTGAAAAATGGATAAAGAAGTTGTGGTACTTACGTACAATGCAATATCACTCAGCAATGAAATCTATGTCATCAGGCCCATAGCAGCATAATGAGTGGATTCAGGTATGATGATTCTAACTGAAATAAGTCACACAGAAAAAGAAACATCATAAGATATCACTAATACACGGAATGTAAACTTGGCTACACAGGAACTGGATTACAAAACAGAACAGGGTCTCAAATTTAGAAAACCAACTTATGCTTGCTTAAGGGGAAAGGTGAGTTGGGGTGCTGCATAAAACCAGAGATTGAAATGAGCACAGATAAAGTTCCATAAGCCAAATATGGAATAGACAAGAGCTACTCCTTGCTCAACGAAATGGACTCAACACCCCATATTAAACGCCTAAGAATGTACCTGACTAGTAAGTATCTTAAAACCTATGGATTGCTATGTCTCTGAAAGAGAATCAAGCGTGTGTACAGGGGCATAAACGCAGCAGTGATAGGATTGGAGAGGTTCGGTGAGCAAATGAAGACCCTTTGAAGTCATATTGCATGGTACCCATTCCACGGGTCTCAACTCTCCAGGTTTAAGGAATTCTTCCTTCAGCTAAACATGCATGTGGAACCCAGAGTATGACAAACCGTGTGATCGGGAGACGTGTTCCAATATGTCTCAGTTTTTGTCCCCTGGTATTCGGGTGCAACATTCCAGACGCTTTACTAACACTCTCCCGACTTGGAGAGTCAGTGCCTTTAACCTCCTGTTTGGCCCAGTTTACAATTTCTGCGGAAGATGAACAGGAATACGGAGAACCAATGAGAGACTAGCTGGAGGTGTCTGGACGGGCAAATTTAACTCTCATTTCCCACCAGGAAGAGGAATTAACCAAAGGCTCAGCGTGCCGTGCCAGAACCAGATTAGGGCCTGAAGCAATCCTGCGGTGTTGCGGCCAGCTCACAAGAAAGCGAGTTGAAGAAAGGAGCTCAGGGGCACTGTAATTCACAAACCTGCAGAGTTATAAATGACAGCTATCGTCCAAAAATATACTGAAGTAAGGCTGCCAAGAGGACTTGAAAGCGGGGCAGAATTGCAGGAAACCGATTTCAGGAGGTAGACTGGAATTGCATTTAAAGCATAGGAAAAGAGGCAGAACGTCCACAATGATGCACTTGGCCAAAAAGGGCGTATGCATTTTTTCCTGAATATATTCAGGAAAAAACGCAAACGCCGTTTTTGGCCAACCAAGCAAGCTTGCAAAGGAAATCTGCACTACAATGAAGTCTCACTTCCCCCCGGTCAAAAGGGCCATCTGAAAAATGTGTAAAATCCAGAAAGGCAGGACAGGCCATGGAGAACTGGGAGCCTTGTTATGCTGATGGGCGGGATGTAAATTGCCAAGAGCCACTCGGAAGAAGTGTATGGTGCTTTCTGAAATATATAAAAAACAAAGCAAAGGAGCCTATGGCACTTCCACTTATGGTCCTATAGTTTAGGGAAATTAAAATAAAAAAGACACAGCCACCCCAAAGTTTGGGATGGCTCTGTTTACAAGAACCTCGTTTCCGGTACAAGTTCAATAGAGTAGAAAGTGAAAAATGGATAAAGAAGTTGTGGTACTTACGTACAATGCAATATCACTCAGCAATGAAATCTATGTCATCAGGCCCGTAGCAGCATGAGTGGATTCAGGTATGATGATTCTAACTGAAATAAGTCACACAGAAAAAGAAACATCATAAGATATCACTAATACACGGAATGTAAACTTGGCTACACAGGAACTGGATTACAAATCAGAACAGGGTCTCAAATTTAGAAAACCAACTTATGCTTGCTTAAGCGAAAAGTTGAGTTGGGGTGCTGCATCAAACCGGAGATTGAAATGAGCACAGATAAAGTTCCTTAAGCCAAATATGGAATAGACAAGAGCTACTCCTTGCTCAACGAAATGGACTCAACACCCCATATTAAATGCCTAAGAATGTACCTGACTAGTAAGTATCTTAAAACCTATGGATTGCTATGTCTCTGAAAGAGAATCAAGTGTGTGTACAGGGGCATAAACATAGCAGTGATAAGATTGGAGAGGTTCAGTGAGCAAATGAAGACCCTTTGAAGTCATATTGCATGGTACCAATTCCACGGGTCTCAACTCTCAAGGTTTAAGGGATTCTGCCTTCAGCTAAAACATGCATGTGGAACCCAGAGTATGATCAACCGTGTGATCGGGAGACGTGTTCCAATATGTCTCAGTTCTCGTCCCATGGTACTCGGGTGCAACATTCCAGACGCTTTACTGACACTCTCCCGACTTGGAGAGTCAGTGCCTTTAACCTCCTGTTTGGCCCATTTGCAATTTCTGCGGAAGATGAACAGGAATAGGGAGAACCAATGAGAGACTAGCTGGAGGTGTCTGGACGGGCAAATTTAACTCTCATTTCCCACCAGGAAGAGGAATTAACCAAAGGCTCAGCGTGCCGTGCCGGAACCAGATTAGGGCCTGAAGCAATCCTGCGGTGTTGCGGCCAGCTCACAAGAAAGCGAGTTGAAGAAAGGAGCTCAACGGCACTGTAATTCACAAACCTGCAGAGTTATAAATGACAGCTATCGTCCAAAAATATACTGAAGTAAGGCTGCCAAGAGGACTTGAAAGCGGGGCAGAATTGCAGGAAACCGATTTCAGGAGGTAGACTGGAATTGCATTTAAAGCATAGGAAAAGAGGCAGAACGTCCACAATGATGCACTTGGCCAAAAAGGGAGTATGCGTTTTTTCCTGAATATATTCAGGAAAAAACGCATACGCCCTTTTTGGCCAACCAAGCAAGCTTGCAAAGGAAATCTGCACTACAATGAAGTCTCACTTCCCCCCGGTCAAAAGGGCCATCTGAAAAAAGTGTAAAATCCATAAAGGCAGGACAGGCCATGGAGAAATGGGAGCCTTGTTATGCTGATGGGCGGGATGTAAATTGTCAACAGCCACTCGGGAGAAGTGTATGGTGTTTCCTGAAACATCTAAAAAACAAAGCAACAGAGCCTAAGGCACTTCCACTTATGGTCCTATAGCTTAGGGAAATTAAAATCAAAAAGACACAGCCACCCCAAAGTTTGGGACGGCTCTGTTTACAAGAACCTCGTTTACGGTACAAGTTCAATATCGCAGAAAGTGAAAAATGGATAAAGAAGTTGTGGTACTTACGTACAATGCAATATCACTCAGCAATGAAATCTATGTCATCAGGCCCATAGCAGCATAATGAGTGGATTCAGGTATGATGATTCTAACTGAAATAAGTCACACAGAAAAAGAAACATCATAAGATATCACTAATACACGGAATGTAAACTTGGCTACACAGGAACTGGATTACAAAACAGAACAGGGTCTCAAATTTAGAAAACCAACTTATGCTTGCTTAAGGGGAAAGGTGAGTTGGGGTGCTGCATAAAACCAGAGATTGAAATGAGCACAGATAAAGTTCCTTAAGCCAAATATGGAATAGACAAGAGCTACTCCTTGCTCAACGAAATGGACTCAACACCCCATATTAAACGCCTAAGAATGTACCTGACTAGTAAGTATCTTAAAACCTATGGATTGCTATGTCTCTGAAAGAGAATCAAGCATGTGTACAGGGGCATAAACGCAGCAGTGATAGGATTGGAGAGGTTCGGTGAGCAAATGAAGACCCTTTGAAGTCATATTGCATGGTACCCATTCCACGGGTCTCAACTCTCCAGGTTTAAGGAATTCTTCCTTCAGCTAAACATGCATGTGGAACCCAGAGTATGATAAACCGTGTGATCGGGAGACGTGTTCCAATATGTCTCAGTTTTTGTCCCCTGGTATTCGGGTGCAACATTCCAGACGCTTTACTAACACTCTCCCGACTTGGAGAGTCAGTGCCTTTAACCTCCTGTTTGGCCCAGTTTACAATTTCTGCGGAAGATGAACAGGAATACGGAGAACCAATGAGAGACTAGCTGGAGGTGTCCGGACGGGCAAATTTAACTCTCATTTCCCACCAGGAAGAGGAATTAACCAAAGGCTCAGCGTGCCGTGCCAGAACCAGATTAGGGCCTGAAGCAATCCTGCGGTGTTGCGGCCAGCTCACAAGAAAGCGAGTTGAAGAAAGGAGCTCAGGGGCACTGTAATTCACAAACCTGCAGAGTTATAAATGACAGCTATCGTCCAAAAATATACTGAAGTAAGGCTGCCAAGAGGACTTGAAAGCGGGGCAGAATTGCAGGAAACCGATTTCAGGAGGTAGACTGGAATTGCATTTAAAGCATAGGAAAAGAGGCAGAACGTCCACAATGATGCACTTGGCCAAAAAGGGCGTATGCATTTTTTCCTGAATATATTCAGGAAAAAACGCAAACGCCGTTTTTGGCCAACCAAGCAAGCTTGCAAAGGAAATCTGCACTACAATGAAGTCTCACTTCCCCCCGGTCAAAAGGGCCATCTGAAAAAAGTGTAAAATCCAGAAAGGCAGGACAGGCCATGGAGAACTGGGAGCCTTGTTATGCTGATGGGCGGGATGTAAATTGCCAAGAGCCACTCGGAAGAAGTGTATGGTGCTTTCTGAAATATATAAAAAACAAAGCAAAGGAGCCTATGGCACTTCCACTTATGGTCCTATAGTTTAGGGAAATTAAAATAAAAAAGACACAGCCACCCCAAAGTTTGGGATGGCTCTGTTTACAAGAACCTCGTTTCCGGTACAAGTTCAATAGAGTAGAAAGTGAAAAATGGATAAAGAAGTTGTGGTACTTACGTACAATGCAATATCACTCAGCAATGAAATCTATGTCATCAGGCCCGTAGCAGCATGAGTGGATTCAGGTATGATGATTCTAACTGAAATAAGTCACACAGAAAAAGAAACATCATAAGATATCACTAATACACGGAATGTAAACTTGGCTACACAGGAACTGGATTACAAATCAGAACAGGGTCTCAAATTTAGAAAACCAACTTATGCTTGCTTAAGCGAAAAGTTGAGTTGGGGTGCTGCATCAAACCGGAGATTGAAATGAGCACAGATAAAGTTCCTTAAGCCAAATATGGAATAGACAAGAGCTACTCCTTGCTCAACGAAATGGACTCAACACCCCATATTAAACGCCTAAGAATGTACCTGACTAGTAAGTATCTTAAAACCTATGGATTGCTATGTCTCTGAAAGAGAATCAAGTGTGTGTACAGGGGCATAAACATAGCAGTGATAAGATTGGAGAGGTTCAGTGAGCAAATGAAGACCCTTTGAAGTCATATTGCATGGTACCAATTCCACGGGTCTCAACTCTCAAGGTTTAAGGGATTCTGCCTTCAGCTAAAACATGCATGTGGAACCCAGAGTATGATCAACCGTGTGATCGGGAGACGTGTTCCAATATGTCTCAGTTCTCGTCCCATGGTACTCGGGTGCAACATTCCAGACGCTTTACTGACACTCTCCCGACTTGGAGAGTCAGTGCCTTTAACCTCCTGTTTGGCCCATTTGCAATTTCTGCGGAAGATGAACAGGAATAGGGAGAACCAATGAGAGACTAGCTGGAGGTGTCTGGACGGGCAAATTTAACTCTCATTTCCCACCAGGAAGAGGAATTAACCAAAGGCTCAGCGTGCCGTGCCGGAACCAGATTAGGGCCTGAAGCAATCCTGCGGTGTTGCGGCCAGCTCACAAGAAAGCGAGTTGAAGAAAGGAGCTCAGGGGCACTGTAATTCACAAACCTGCAGAGTTATAAATGACAGCTATCGTCCAAAAATATACTGAAGTAAGGCTGCCAAGAGGACTTGAAAGCGGGGCAGAATTGCAGGAAACCGATTTCAGGAGGTAGACTGGAACTGCATTTAAAGCATAGGAAAAGAGGCAGAACGTCCACAATGATGCACTTGGCCAAAAAGGGAGTATGCGTTTTTTCCTGAATATATTCAGGAAAAAACGCATACGCCCTTTTTGGCCAACCAAGCAAGCTTGCAAAGGAAATCTGCACTACAATGAAGTCTCACTTCCCCCCGGTCAAAAGGGCCATCTGAAAAAAGTGTAAAATCCATAAAGGCAGGACAGGCCATGGAGAAATGGGAGCCTTGTTATGCTGATGGGCGGGATGTAAATTGTCAACAGCCACTCGGGAGAAGTGTATGGTGTTTCCTGAAACATCTAAAAAACAAAGCAACAGAGCCTAAGGCACTTCCACTTATGGTCCTATAGCTTAGGGAAATTAAAATCAAAAAGACACAGCCACCCCAAAGTTTGGGACGGCTCTGTTTACAAGAACCTCGTTTACGGTACAAGTTCAATATCGCAGAAAGTGAAAAATGGATAAAGAAGTTGTGGTACTTACGTACAATGCAATATCACTCAGCAATGAAATCTATGTCATCAGGCCCATAGCAGCATAATGAGTGGATTCAGGTATGATGATTCTAACTGAAATAAGTCACACAGAAAAAGAAACATCATAAGATATCACTAATACACGGAATGTAAACTTGGCTACACAGGAACTGGATTACAAAACAGAACAGGGTCTCAAATTTAGAAAACCAACTTATGCTTGCTTAAGGGGAAAGGTGAGTTGGGGTGCTGCATAAAACCAGAGATTGAAATGAGCACAGATAAAGTTCCTTAAGCCAAATATGGAATAGACAAGAGCTACTCCTTGCTCAACGAAATGGACTCAACACCCCATATTAAACGCCTAAGAATGTACCTGACTAGTAAGTATCTTAAAACCTATGGATTGCTATGTCTCTGAAAGAGAATCAAGCATGTGTACAGGGGCATAAACGCAGCAGTGATAGGATTGGAGAGGTTCGGTGAGCAAATGAAGACCCTTTGAAGTCATATTGCATGGTACCCATTCCACGGGTCTCAACTCTCCAGGTTTAAGGAATTCTTCCTTCAGCTAAACATGCATGTGGAACCCAGAGTATGATAAACCGTGTGATCGGGAGACGTGTTCCAATATGTCTCAGTTTTTGTCCCCTGGTATTCGGGTGCAACATTCCAGACGCTTTACTAACACTCTCCCGACTTGGAGAGTCAGTGCCTTTAACCTCCTGTTTGGCCCAGTTTACAATTTCTGCGGAAGATGAACAGGAATACGGAGAACCAATGAGAGACTAGCTGGAGGTGTCCGGACGGGCAAATTTAACTCTCATTTCCCACCAGGAAGAGGAATTAACCAAAGGCTCAGCGTGCCGTGCCAGAACCAGATTAGGGCCTGAAGCAATCCTGCGGTGTTGCGGCCAGCTCACAAGAAAGCGAGTTGAAGAAAGGAGCTCAGGGGCACTGTAATTCACAAACCTGCAGAGTTATAAATGACAGCTATCGTCCAAAAATATACTGAAGTAAGGCTGCCAAGAGGACTTGAAAGCGGGGCAGAATTGCAGGAAACCGATTTCAGGAGGTAGACTGGAATTGCATTTAAAGCATAGGAAAAGAGGCAGAACGTCCACAATGATGCACTTGGCCAAAAAGGGCGTATGCATTTTTTCCTGAATATATTCAGGAAAAAACGCAAACGCCGTTTTTGGCCAACCAAGCAAGCTTGCAAAGGAAATCTGCACTACAATGAAGTCTCACTTCCCCCCGGTCAAAAGGGCCATCTGAAAAATGTGTAAAATCCAGAAAGGCAGGACAGGCCATGGAGAACTGGGAGCCTTGTTATGCTGATGGGCGGGATGTAAATTGCCAAGAGCCACTCGGAAGAAGTGTATGGTGCTTTCTGAAATATATAAAAAACAAAGCAAAGGAGCCTATGGCACTTCCACTTATGGTCCTATAGTTTAGGGAAATTAAAATAAAAAAGACACAGCCACCCCAAAGTTTGGGATGGCTCTGTTTACAAGAACCTCGTTTCCGGTACAAGTTCAATAGAGTAGAAAGTGAAAAATGGATAAAGAAGTTGTGGTACTTACGTACAATGCAATATCACTCAGCAATGAAATCTATGTCATCAGGCCCGTAGCAGCATGAGTGGATTCAGGTATGATGATTCTAACTGAAATAAGTCACACAGAAAAAGAAACATCATAAGATATCACTAATACACGGAATGTAAACTTGGCTACACAGGAACTGGATTACAAATCAGAACAGGGTCTCAAATTTAGAAAACCAACTTATGCTTGCTTAAGCGAAAAGTTGAGTTGGGGTGCTGCATCAAACCGGAGATTGAAATGAGCACAGATAAAGTTCCTTAAGCCAAATATGGAATAGACAAGAGCTACTCCTTGCTCAACGAAATGGACTCAACACCCCATATTAAACGCCTAAGAATGTACCTGACTAGTAAGTATCTTAAAACCTATGGATTGCTATGTCTCTGAAAGAGAATCAAGTGTGTGTACAGGGGCATAAACATAGCAGTGATAAGATTGGAGAGGTTCAGTGAGCAAATGAAGACCCTTTGAAGTCATATTGCATGGTACCAATTCCACGGGTCTCAACTCTCAAGGTTTAAGGGATTCTGCCTTCAGCTAAAACATGCATGTGGAACCCAGAGTATGATCAACCGTGTGATCGGGAGACGTGTTCCAATATGTCTCAGTTCTCGTCCCATGGTACTCGGGTGCAACATTCCAGACGCTTTACTGACACTCTCCCGACTTGGAGAGTCAGTGCCTTTAACCTCCTGTTTGGCCCATTTGCAATTTCTGCGGAAGATGAACAGGAATAGGGAGAACCAATGAGAGACTAGCTGGAGGTGTCTGGACGGGCAAATTTAACTCTCATTTCCCACCAGGAAGAGGAATTAACCAAAGGCTCAGCGTGCCGTGCCGGAACCAGATTAGGGCCTGAAGCAATCCTGCGGTGTTGCGGCCAGCTCACAAGAAAGCGAGTTGAAGAAAGGAGCTCAGGGGCACTGTAATTCACAAACCTGCAGAGTTATAAATGACAGCTATCGTCCAAAAATATACTGAAGTAAGGCTGCCAAGAGGACTTGAAAGCGGGGCAGAATTGCAGGAAACCGATTTCAGGAGGTAGACTGGAATTGCATTTAAAGCATAGGAAAAGAGGCAGAACGTCCACAATGATGCACTTGGCCAAAAAGGGAGTATGCGTTTTTTCCTGAATATATTCAGGAAAAAACGCATACGCCCTTTTTGGCCAACCAAGCAAGCTTGCAAAGGAAATCTGCACTACAATGAAGTCTCACTTCCCCCCGGTCAAAAGGGCCATCTGAAAAAAGTGTAAAATCCATAAAGGCAGGACAGGCCATGGAGAAATGGGAGCCTTGTTATGCTGATGGGCGGGATGTAAATTGTCAACAGCCACTCGGGAGAAGTGTATGGTGTTTCCTGAAACATCTAAAAAACAAAGCAACAGAGCCTAAGGCACTTCCACTTATGGTCCTATAGCTTAGGGAAATTAAAATCAAAAAGACACAGCCACCCCAAAGTTTGGGACGGCTCTGTTTACAAGAACCTCGTTTACGGTACAAGTTCAATATCGCAGAAAGTGAAAAATGGATAAAGAAGTTGTGGTACTTACGTACAATGCAATATCACTCAGCAATGAAATCTATGTCATCAGGCCCATAGCAGCATAATGAGTGGATTCAGGTATGATGATTCTAACTGAAATAAGTCACACAGAAAAAGAAACATCATAAGATATCACTAATACACGGAATGTAAACTTGGCTACACAGGAACTGGATTACAAAACAGAACAGGGTCTCAAATTTAGAAAACCAACTTATGCTTGCTTAAGGGGAAAGGTGAGTTGGGGTGCTGCATAAAACCAGAGATTGAAATGAGCACAGATAAAGTTCCTTAAGCCAAATATGGAATAGACAAGAGCTACTCCTTGCTCAACGAAATGGACTCAACACCCCATATTAAACGCCTAAGAATGTACCTGACTAGTAAGTATCTTAAAACCTATGGATTGCTATGTCTCTGAAAGAGAATCAAGCGTGTGTACAGGGGCATAAACGCAGCAGTGATAGGATTGGAGAGGTTCGGTGAGCAAATGAAGACCCTTTGAAGTCATATTGCATGGTACCCATTCCACGGGTCTCAACTCTCCAGGTTTAAGGAATTCTTCCTTCAGCTAAACATGCATGTGGAACCCAGAGTATGATAAACCGTGTGATCGGGAGACGTGTTCCAATATGTCTCAGTTTTTGTCCCCTGGTATTCGGGTGCAACATTCCAGACGCTTTACTAACACTCTCCCGACTTGGAGAGTCAGTGCCTTTAACCTCCTGTTTGGCCCAGTTTACAATTTCTGCGGAAGATGAACAGGAATACGGAGAACCAATGAGAGACTAGCTGGAGGTGTCCGGACGGGCAAATTTAACTCTCATTTCCCACCAGGAAGAGGAATTAACCAAAGGCTCAGCGTGCCGTGCCAGAACCAGATTAGGGCCTGAAGCAATCCTGCGGTGTTGCGGCCAGCTCACAAGAAAGCGAGTTGAAGAAAGGAGCTCAGGGGCACTGTAATTCACAAACCTGCAGAGTTATAAATGACAGCTATCGTCCAAAAATATACTGAAGTAAGGCTGCCAAGAGGACTTGAAAGCGGGGCAGAATTGCAGGAAACCGATTTCAGGAGGTAGACTGGAATTGCATTTAAAGCATAGGAAAAGAGGCAGAACGTCCACAATGATGCACTTGGCCAAAAAGGGCGTATGCATTTTTTCCTGAATATATTCAGGAAAAAACGCAAACGCCGTTTTTGGCCAACCAAGCAAGCTTGCAAAGGAAATCTGCACTACAATGAAGTCTCACTTCCCCCCGGTCAAAAGGGCCATCTGAAAAATGTGTAAAATCCAGAAAGGCAGGACAGGCGATGGAGAACTGGGAGCCTTGTTATGCTGATGGGCGGGATGTAAATTGCCAAGAGCCACTCGGAAGAAGTGTATGGTGCTTTCTGAAATATATAAAAATCAAAGCAAAGGAGCCTATGGCACTTCCACTTATGGTCCTATAGTTTAGGGAAATTAAAATAAAAAAGACACAGCCACCCCAAAGTTTGGGATGGCTCTGTTTACAAGAACCTCGTTTCCGGTACAAGTTCAATAGAGTAGAAAGTGAAAAATGGATAAAGAAGTTGTGGTACTTACGTACAATGCAATATCACTCAGCAATGAAATCTATGTCATCAGGCCCGTAGCAGCATGAGTGGATTCAGGTATGATGATTCTAACTGAAATAAGTCACACAGAAAAAGAAACATCATAAGATATCACTAATACACGGAATGTAAACTTGGCTACACAGGAACTGGATTACAAATCAGAACAGGGTCTCAAATTTAGAAAACCAACTTATGCTTGCTTAAGCGAAAAGGTGAGTTGGGGTGCTGCATCAAACCAGAGATTGAAATGAGCACAGATAAAGTTCCTTAAGCCAAATATGGAATAGACAAGAACTACTCCTTGCTCAACGAAATGGACTCAACACCCCATATTAAACGCCTAAGAATGTACCTGACTAGTAAGTATCTTAAAACCTATGGATTGCTATGTCTCTGAAAGAGAATCAAGCGTGTGTACAGGGGCATAAACGCAGCAGTGATAGGATTGGAGAGGTTCGGTGAGCAAATGAAGACCCTTTGAAGTCATATTGCATGGTACCCATTCCACGGGTCTCAACTCTCCAGGTTTAAGGGATTCTTCCTTCAGCTAAACATGCATGTGGAACCCAGAGTATGATAAACCGTGTGATCGGGAGACGTGTTCCAATATGTCTCAGTTTTTGTCCCCTGGTATTCGGGTGCAACATTCCAGACGCTTTACTAACACTCTCCCGACTTGGAGAGTCAGTGCCTTTAACCTCCTGTTTGGCCCATTTGCAATTTCTGCGGAAGATGAACAGGAATAGGGAGAACCAATGAGAGACTAGCTGGAGGTGTCTGGACGGGCAAATTTAACTCTCATTTCCCACCAGGAAGAGGAATTAACCAAAGGCTCAGCGTGCCGTGCCGGAACCAGATTAGGGCCTGAAGCAATCCTGCGGTGTTGCGGCCAGCTCACAAGAAAGCGAGTTGAAGAAAGGAGATCAGGGGCACTGTAATTCACAAACCTGCAGAGTTATAAATGACAGCTATCGTCCAAAAATATACTGAAGTAAGGCTGCCAAGAGGACTTGAAAGCGGGGCAGAATTGCAGGAAACCGATTTCAGGAGGTAGACTGGAATTGCATTTAAAGCATAGGAAAAGAGGCAGGACGTCCACAATGATGCACTTGGCCAAAAAGGGCGTATGCATTTTTTCCTGAATATATTCAGGAAAAAACGCATACGCCCTTTTTGGCCAACCAAGCAAGCTTGCAAAGAAATCTGCACTACAATGAAGTCTCACTACCCCCCAGTCAAAAGGGCCATCTGAAAAAAGTGTAAAATCCATAAAGGCAGGACAGGCCATGGAGAACTAGGAGCCTTGTTATGCTGATGGGCGGGATGTAAATTGTCAACAGCCACTCGGGAGAAGTGTATGGTGTTTCCTGAAACATCTAAAAAACAAAGCAACAGAGCCTAAGGCACTTCCACTTATGGTCCTATAGCTTAGGGAAATTAAAATCAAACAGACACAGCCACCCCAAAGTTTGGGACCGCTCTGTTTACAAGAACCTCGTTTACGGTACAAGTTCAATATCGCAGAAAGTGAAAAATGGATAAAGAAGTTGTGGTACTTACGTACAATGCAATATCACTCAGCAATGAAATCTATGTCATCAGGCCCATAGCAGCATAATGAGTGGATTCAGGTATGATGATTCTAACTGAAATAAGTCACACAGAAAAAGAAACATCATAAGATATCACTAATACACGGAATGTAAACTTGGCTACACAGGAACTGGATTACAAAACAGAACAGGGTCTCAAATTTAGAAAACCAACTTATGCTTGCTTAAGGGGAAAGGTGAGTTGGGGTGCTGCATAAAACCAGAGATTGAAATGAGCACAGATAAAGTTCCTTAAGCCAAATATGGAATAGACAAGAGCTACTCCTTGCTCAACGAAATGGACTCAACACCCCATATTAAACGCCTAAGAATGTACCTGACTAGTAAGTATCTTAAAACCTATGGATTGCTATGTCTCTGAAAGAGAATCAAGCGTGTGTACAGGGGCATAAACGCAGCAGTGATAGGATTGGAGAGGTTCGGTGAGCAAATGAAGACCCTTTGAAGTCATATTGCATGGTACCCATTCCACGGGTCTCAACTCTCCAGGTTTAAGGGATTCTTCCTTCAGCTAAACATGCATGTGGAACCCAGAGTATGATAAACCGTGTGATCGGGAGACGTATTCCAATATGTCTCAGTTTTTGTCCCCTGGTATTCGGGTGCAACATTCCAGACGCTTTACTAACACTCTCCCGACTTGGAGAGTCAGTGCCTTTAACCTCCTGTTTGGCCCAGTTTACAATTTCTGCGGAAGATGAACAGGAATACGGAGAACCAATGAGAGACTAGCTGGAGGTGTCCGGACGGGCAAATTTAACTCTCATTTCCCACCAGGAAGAGGAATTAACCAAAGGCTCAGCGTGCCGTGCCAGAACCAGATTAGGGCCTGAAGCAATCCTGCGGTGTTGCGGCCAGCTCACAAGAAAGCGAGTTGAAGAAAGGAGCTCAGGGGCACTGTAATTCACAAACCTGCAGAGTTATAAATGACAGCTATCGTCCAAAAATATACTGAAGTAAGGCTGCCAAGAGGACTTGAAAGCGGGGCAGAATTGCAGGAAACCGATTTCAGGAGGTAGACTGGAATTGCATTTAAAGCATAGGAAAAGAGGCAGAACGTCCACAATGATGCCCTTGGCCAAAAAGGGCGTATGCGTTTTTTCCTGAATATATTCAGGAAAAAACGCATACGCCCTTTTTGGCCACCTAGCAAGCTTGTAAAGGAAATCTGCACTACAATGAAGTCTCACTTCCCCCGGTCAAAAGGGCCATCTAAAAAAAAGTGTAAAATCCAGAAAGGCAGGACAGGCCATGGAGAACTGGGAGCCTTGTTATGCTGATGGGCGGGATGTAAATTGCCAACAGCCACTAGGGAGAAGTGTATGGTGATTCCAGAAATATCTAAAAAACAAAGCAACAGAGCCTAGAGCACTTCCACTTATGGTCCTATAGCTTAGGGAAATTAAAATCAAAAAGACACAGCCACCCCAAAGTTTGGGACGACTCTGTTTACAAGAACCTCGTTTACGGTACAAGTTCAATATCGCAGAAAGTGAAAAATGGATAAAGAAGTTGTGGTACTTACGTACAATGCAATATCACTCAGCAATGAAATCTATGTCATCAGGCCCGTAGCAGCATAATGAGTGAATTCAGGTATGAAGATTCTAACTGAAATAAGTCACACAGAAAAAGAAACATCATAAGATATCACTAATACACGGAATGTAAACTTGGCTACACAGGAACTGGATTACAAATCAGAACAGGGTCTCAAATTTAGAAAACCAACTTATGCTTGCTTAAGCGAAAAGGTGAGTTGGGGTGCTGTATCAAACCAGAGATTGAAATGAGCACAGATAAAGTTCCTTAAGCCAAATATGGAATAGACAAGAGCTACTCCTTGCTCAACGAAATGGACTCAACACCCCATATTAAACACCTAAGAATGTACCTGACTAGTAAGTATCTTAAAACCTATGGATTGCTATGTCTCTGAAAGAAAATCAAGTGTGTGTACAGGG
Organism: Leucopleurus acutus; assembly: GCF_964270905.1. NCBI lineage: Eukaryota > Metazoa > Chordata > Mammalia > Artiodactyla > Delphinidae > Leucopleurus > Leucopleurus acutus. The sequence goes on along the minus strand of NW_028138752.1, from coordinate 34,744 downwards.
GCATAAACGCAGCAGTGATAGGATTGGAGAGGTTCGGTGAGCAAATGAAGACCCTTTGAAGTCATATTGCATGGTACCCATTCCACGGGTCTCAACTCTCCAGGTTTAAGGGATTCTGCCTTCAGCTAAAACATTCATGTGGCACCCAGAGTATGATCAACCGTGTGATCGGGAGACGTGTTCCAATATGTCTCAGTTCTCGTCCCATGGTACTCGGGTGCAACATTCCAGACGCTTTACTGACACTCTCCCGACTTGGAGAGTCAGTGCCTTTAACCTCCTGTTTGGCCCATTTGCAATTTCTGCGGAAGATGAACAGGAATAGGGAGAACCAATGAGAGACTAGCTGGAGGTGTCTGGACGGGCAAATTTAACTCTCATTTCCCACCAGGAAGAGGAATTAACCAAAGGCTCAGCATGCCGTGCCGGAACCAGATTAGGGCCTGAAGCAATCCTGCGGTGTTGCGGCCAGCTCACAAGAAAGCGAGTTGAAGAAAGGAGCTCAGGGGCACTGTAATTCACAAACCTGCAGAGTTATAAATGACAGCTATCGTCCAAAAATATACTGAAGTAAGGCTGCCAAGAGGACTTGAAAGCGGGGCAGAATTGCAGGAAACCGATTTCAGGAGGTAGACTGGAATTGCATTTAAAGCATAGGAAAAGAGGCAGAACGTCCACAATGATGCACTTGGCCAAAAAGGGAGTATGCGTTTTTTCCTGAATATATTCAGGAAAAAACGCATACGCCCTTTTTGGCCAACCAAGCAAGCTTGCAAAGGAAATCTGCACTACAATGAAGTCTCACTTCCCCCCGGTCAAAAGGGCCATCTGAAAAAAGTGTAAAATCCAGAAAGGCAAAACAGGCCATGGAGAACTGGGAGCCTTGTTATGCTGATGGGCGGGATGTAAATTGCCAAGAGCCACTCGGGAGAAGTGTATGGTGTTTCCTGAAACATCTAAAAAACAAAGCAACAGAGCCTAGGGCACTTCCACTTATGGTCCTATAGCTTAACGAATTTAAAATCAAAAAGACACAGCCACCCCAAAGTTTGGGACGGCTCTGTTTACAAGAACCTCGTTTACGGTACAAGTTCAATATCGCAGAAAGTGAAAAATGGATAAAGAAGTTGTGGTACTTACGTACAATGCAATATCACTCAGCAATGAAATCTATGTCATCAGGCCCGTAGCAGCATAATGAGTAGATTCAGGTATGATGATTCTAACTGAAATAAGTCTCACAGAAGAAGAAACATCATAAGATGTCACTAATACACAGAATGTTAACTTGGCTACACATGAACTGAGTTACAAAACAGAACAGGGTCTCAAGTTTAGAAAACCAACTTATGCTTGCTTAAGGGGGAAGGTGAGTTGGGGTGCTGCATAAAACCAGAGTTTGAAATTAGCACAGATGCCGTTCCATAAGCCAAATATGTAATAGACAAGACCTACCCCTTGCTCAACAAAATGGTCTCAACAGTGAGGTATCACCTCACACCTGATAGAATGGGCATCATTAGAAAATCTACAAACAAAAAATCCTGGAAAGGGTGTGGAGAAAAGGAACCCTCTTCCACTATTGTTGGGAATATAAATTGATACAGTCACTATGGAGAACAATATGATGTTTCTTAAGAAACTAACAGTAGAATTACCATATGATACAGCAATCCCAGTACTGGACATATACCCAGACAAAACCATAAATCAAAAAGAGACATTCACCGCAATGTTCATTGCATCACTGTTTACAATATCGAGGTAATGGAAGCAACCTAAATGCCCACAGACAGAAGAATGCATAAAGCTGTGGTACATATATAAAATGGAATATTACTAAGCCATGAAAAGGAATGAAATTGGGTCATTTGTAGAGACGTCGATGGATCTAGAGACTGTCATACAGAGTGAAGTAAGTCAGAAAGAGAAAAACAAATCTTGTATATTCATGCATATATGTGGAACCTAGAAAAACTGTACAGATTAACCATTTTGCAAGGCATAAATAGAGCAACAGATGTAGACAACAAACGTATGGACAACAAGGGGGGAAAGCTGTTGGGGGAGTGGTGGTGGGAGGAGTTGAGAGACTGGGATTGGCATGTATACATTTATATGTATAAAATAGATAACCAATAAGAACCTGCTGTATAAAAATATAAAATAAAATTCAAAATTAAAAAGAAATAAAATTTAAAAAATAAAACAGAAAAAACAATTATTCCCTTCACATACATGTATTTATATGAATAAATTATTTCCATGCTTCTATCTGTAAATACAAAAAAGAAGAATAAAATCTACCTTGAACCAAAAACGAAAAAGAGAAAAAAAACACAGAACCCACCAGTTCCACAGAGGAAAACCGTATCAGGGCACTTGCTCCAGTTGTAAACAATTCTGAAGTTGGTCAGTGGTGGGGAATCGTCTCCCATTCAGCCAGCAGCCCCCACGCAACAAGCGTCCTCATTGCAAAGCTGGGGCACCGTGCCGAGGCATCTGTGAGTAAACGTGAGCTGAGCCCCAGGCCAGTTGCTGCTGAACTATTCCCACCCGTCCCAGGTAAAACACCTGAATATATACAAGGACTTGAAAGCCTAGAGGAAGGGCCATAGAGCCACACGAGTGACAGCATGCCGGCCGACTTGGTGCCTGCAGGCCAGCCAGGATGGTCCTGGCCCTGGGTGCTCTTCTGGAAGATTTCCATTTCCCTGCCTGAGATACCCGTCCTGTCCCTGCCCCCACTGCTTTTTTCCTTCCTCACCTCTGCCCAGGGAGAAATTCCAGCAGCAGGTATGGGTGACACATCCTCTTCTTTAGCAGGTGGCAGCCTGGCAACTGCTGCAGAAAGTCCAGCAGAGCCCCACTCACACTGGGCCACCCACAAAGCCGTGGCCTCTCACTCCCTCCCACCAGCCCAGCCCCGAGACTGCTGACAGGGCAGAGAAAATGGCTCAGGCATGGCTGCAGGGGCTCTTGCTGCCTGGAGTGGTATTTATATTGATCTCAACCCAGGCACACCTGGGGAGGGCTGGCCGGCACGGTAAGGCTGCCCAGCTCAGCCAATCATCACCCCTCAGGGGCTCACAGTTGCAGAAAATGGAACTTGCTGAACCGGCCAGGTCCAAGGAACAGGTGTGGGCTCCTGAGAGTCAGGATAGACAAGGGGCTGCAGCTTTGGCTTGTTTTCTAATCATTTTATCTGGCCCATGAGTGGGAGACAACTTCAAGAAAACCCTCTCTTAATGAGAGGAACCCAGGAGTCAGGGAGAGGAGGGGTGGGTGGTGGTTGGAGACAGAGGCCTGGTGCCCCGGGTGCAGTGGAAGTCTCTGGAAGACCAGGTGGAGGGAGGCCGCACAGAGTGATGCCCAGGGTCACAGACCTGTCACAGCTGCTGTTTGTTAGTTCAAGTCCTGCTCTGAGGTGCTCTGTGTCAGCTCTGAGTGACAGGTGAGCTGGGGGTGCTCTGCAATGAGGGCTATGTGCACGGTTCCTGTGTGCCCAGCCCTGCCACGGTACCTGCAAGGGTAACTCTGTATCCTGGGAGGGGCCTGACCACCAGAGCCCCGTGGGCTGGGGTGGGGGTGGGGTACCTGCCCAGGTGAGCTCCATATTCTGGGATTGGTGTGACCACGAGTGCCCCATGGGCTGCTGGGGACCTGGTAAAGGATGTCAGGACAGTCAGTGAAGCCACCGAGGATATACCTCCAGTTGCTCCTAATTCCTACACCCTGCTGGTCATTCTACCAACCACCAGGACATGGTATTCTGTATTAGTCTTCAATGATGCCTTCTTTTGTATTCCATTAGTCCCAGAGTCACAAGAAATTTTGGCTTGTGAGTGGCAGGACTCAACATACAAATAAAACAATACTTACGGGCCGTCTTGCCCCAAGGGTGCAAATATTCCCACACCATCTTTGGGGAAACCTTAGCTAAAGACCTAAAAGTTCTACCTCTGGAAAAGGAAACCCTCCTTCAGTACGCAGATGACATTCTGATCGCCAGCCCTACTAAGGAGGCCTCTGAACTACCAAGCCAATAAAGGATAGAAGTTGTCCAAGAAAAAGCTCAAATATCACAGACTGCGGTGACCTGCCTGGGCTTCATTCTCACAGAAGGTCGGAGAAGCCCATCCCAGGAAAGGGAAGAAACCATTTTCAGCCTTACCCCTTTCTAAAACTAGAAGACAGCTTAGGGGTTCCTGGGGAGGCCAGGGTTTGCTGCTTCTGGATCCCTAACTACAGTCTACTAGCTGGGCCTCTATATGAAACACTGAAAGGAAAAGATGATGATCTTTTTGAATAGAATCCAGAAGTGGCCTTTCAAGAATGGAAAGAGCAGTCAATTCAGACCCTTGCCCTGGAACTCCCTAATTTAGCTAAACCCTTTGACCTTTACATTCCCAGTGAAAGGTGAATCGCCATTGGAGAATTAGTGCAAAAACTGGGACCACTTGAAATGGAACAATGCAAGAATGCCATCCAGGTAGGATAAACTACAGTCACCAAGGGGCTTGGCCCACTGCCACATCTGGCCAAGATACTGGCGGTATCTAAAAACCTGGAAATCAGCAGCCCAAAAGGCCACCTCCCTCCTAAGGGAAAAGGACCCCACGTGGTGATCCTAATCACCAACCATGCCCTGAAGTTGCAGGGTTCGCTCCGTGGGCACACCGACCTCGAGTGAGGAGGCCCTCCAACTCCAACATCCAGAGAGATAACCGGGGGCAACAGGGCACCATGACGACTCGTGTGAACATCACTTGACCTGGAGTTTCTCTCATAAAACAACAAGAGTGTGTCCCAAAAGAGTAGACTACTGCTTGCAGGACTTACTGCACCCAGAGGGGAGCTAATAATCTTGGCGGGGGAACCGTATATCACACTGTCACCATAGAAAAGCCTACAGACACTGTGATGATGGTGGCCAATAAGACCGGCTGGACTCCTGTTTACTTCAAAAGGCTGTTGACTCAGTGGCCATCATGGTCCTTGATCACCACTGACCCTGGACTGTGTGGGACTTGAGCGGGCAGGGCTCTGACACCTGGTGCTGTTTGTACGTTAATTCAGGGGCCTAATTGAAGAAAGCGCAGACTACTGGTCAGAGCATCTAGGCTGGCAGAAACGGTCAGCCTAAGGTGGCCGAACAAATGTGGGGCGGGGTGAAACCGGCCCCCACAGCGTCTCTGCACATCTCTTTCCTGGACCCTTAAAGGTCATTAGAATCTATAACACTTCCAATGTTGGTGCTCAGGTGGACGAGCAGGGAGGCAGGGGTCCTGGGGACAATCAACGTCACCTGGAGGCTGCTGGGGAGAAGCTCTGACCCTCGCCCCCGGGTATGAGGACTCCCAACTCAGCACTCAGCAGTTACAGAAGAAGGGTCTGCACCCTCAGCACTCCAAGAATGAGGAACGGGACAAAAGGCAGAGGAGGGGTTTGTCCCCAGCAAAGCCCATTAAAAATCCCTGGGAGATAAAAATAGAATCTGGGCAATAAAGTCAAGTCTAACCTTTTTTATCCTTTGTGCTTTGTCTAATTTCATGTGCTCCTAGGGTCCCACATGCAGAGGTTCCACACCCGGCACTTCAGACCAGATTTCCTAGTGCAGAATGGCTGTGTCGACACCTCAGCTCCTGGGGCCCAGTGCAGACTCCGCGATATAGAGCCTGAGCTGCAGCCAACCCAGCCCTTGAGAGCTCCGCCCCCTCCCTCCCACTGACTCTGACAGGATCTCTACACAGCAGCCCAGCCCACAGCCCACGGGGTAGTGCATGCTCTCACCTCTCCATTCTCTGATCAAAATATAAAGTTTCCTTTGCTTGTGAACCAAACTCAGTCTCGATCTGTTGGCCCCAATGACACTGCGCAGGGGGACACTTGTTGGGGTCCACTCTGGAGGATCAGAAATTGAGACTATTGTAAACTCAATGAACAGATGTGTGAGCCAAACTGTAGTTAACATAGAACAGTGTATAAGGCTCGGGTAAAATAAGATGTTTCTAACACTCCCATTTGATATTTCCATCACTTTATTATAAGCAAGTTCAGTGAAAAGGTTTGTCTTATTTGTCAGGTCAATATTAGAGAAACGAAGTGATTTCTTTCCAAGGATGTACATCTAATAATCTTGGTTAAAGCTTCAATCTTGTTTTAAATGCTTTTCCATTGAAAATGATACCTCTCTTTCAGCTCCCCCATTTCTGAGAAGTATAAAATCTTATAATTTATTATTACCAAAGGGGAAAGGTGGGAGGAGGGATAAAGTAACAGTTTGGGATTAACACATACACACTGCTATGTATAAAATAGATCATCAACAAGGAACTACTGTATAGCACAGGGAACTACACTCAACATTTTGCAATAACCTATAAGGGGAAATAATCTGAAAAAGAATAGATATTTTTATTGACATCATCTATCAATGACAGTTAAAGTGTAACCTAAGGGAAGCTGGTGGTGAGTGCTTCTGACCCTGAAGACTTCAATCATCTAAAGTTTGGACTCTGCCTACTTCCCAAGGCCCTTAATGAACATATGTGTAGCCGTAGCTTAAAAAATTCCCCAGTTTGGGTTTCGGGGAGACACTGATTTTGAAAAAGCCCTGGTGTTCTCCTTACATGAATGGGACTCTTCCTACTGCTAAAACATGTCTGTCACACCCAGAGGATGGTATACCGTCTGATTGGGAAGAGTTTGGAGAAGGCATCTCATCTCCTCATCTCCTGGTGCTCGGGTTCACCCATCCAGCATCTTTACTAACAGTCTCCCCACTTGGAGATGGCAGCACTGTCAACATCCTGTTGCGTACAGTTTGGAATTTGTCCAGAGGATGAAGCAGAAGGATGAGGAACAATGAGAGACAAGTCCTAGGTGTTCAGACAGGCACATGTCACTCTAATTTCCAATCAGGAAGACGAATTGACCAAAGGCTAGGGTTGCCCATGGAAACAGTATAGGGCTTGAGGAAATCCCGCTGCTTTGTGGCCAGTTCCCATAAACACAAGTTGAACAATGGAACTCAGGGGCAGTAAAATTCACGAAACTGCAGAGTTGAAAATATCCATCACTGAAAAATGTCTTGAGGAAAGTCAGAGAAAGGGACTTGTAAGCAAGGGAGAATGGCAGGAAAGGGATTTGAGGAGGTAGAAAGGACTCGCCATTAAGCACAAGAAAAGGGGCTGAACATTGCCAACATTGCAGTTGGCCAAAAAGGGTGTATGCGTTTTTTTCTGTATATATTCAAGAAAAGGGCATACACTTTTTTAGCCAACCAAACAGGTGGGCACTGGAAATCAATACTACAAAAGATATCACTTCGCATCAGTCAGAAGAGCCATCCTCATAAAGCGTAAACAACAGAAATGCAGGACAGGGCAAGGAGAAGAGGGAGCCCTGTGAGACTTAGAGTGGAAATGTATATTGCCAACGGCCATTCTGGAGAAGTGTATTGTGTTTACTAAAGCATCTAAAAAATGAGCTACAGAGCATAGGGCACTTGCACTCATGGGCGTATATCTTGGGAAAAACAAAAATCGAGAGGACACAGGCACCCCAATGTTTACCCCCTCTCTGTTTAAAAGATCCTCGACTAGGATATAACTTAAATGTCTCTGGAGGGAAAAAATGGATAGACATGTGGTACTTAGGTAGAGTGGAATATTATTCAGCCTGGAAATCTATGAAATATGGCCAGTTGTAACAACTCCGGAGGAGTTACGTATGATCATTCTAAGTGACATAATTCAAAAAGAAAAAGACACATATCATAAGATATCACTTAAAGGTGGAATCCAAAATGGCTACACATGAAATAAATTACAAAACAAAAACATAGTCAAATATGTAGAAAACACGCATAAGGCTGCTAAACGGGAAAGGTGGGGAGGGGTGAGGCATCATCCAGGAGGTTGAAATTAGCAAAGATACCATTCCAAATACCAAACTGAGAATCAACAAGGCCTACACGGTAGCTAAAAGAACTGCACTCAGCACACTCAAGTCACCGGAAAAGAATATATACGACTGGTAAGAATCTGAAAAAGAATTTATTGATGTCTCTCCATACGTGGATCAAGTGGATGTACAGCAGCAAGAAACAGAGCTTTGAAAATCAGCTGTAACCAATATAGTAATAAATTGAAAAAAATAAATGACAGAGAGAAAACCTCTTACAACTTTTCCTCAGGGCCGGTGATGCAACATGGATTGAACACATCTAGACCCACAGCAGGATGAGACATAAGGCTGGAAACTGTTTGCACTAAGAGAAATGTGAGGTTGGGTGAGGAAATGCACACCCTTTAAAGTAATACTACCTGGTACCCATTCAATGGGTCCCAAATCTGCAGGTTCAAGGGATCTTCCTACAGCTAAAACATGCATGGAAAACCCAGAGGACTGTACACCATGTGATCGGGAGATGTGTCTAAAATGCAGCTCATTTATCTTCTCCTGGTGCTCCTGTTCACCATTCCAGCCACGTTACTTAGAATCTCCCCACTTGGAGAATCAGCACGTTTAAACTTCTGTTTCACACATTTTGCAAATTGTGAGGAGGATGAACGGGAAGAGGGGGAACCAATGAGAGAATAGTTGTAGGGGTTTGGACGGGCACATATCACTCTAATTTCCCATTAAGAATAAGAATTGAAAAAAGGCTCAGCCCGCCTCGCCAGAGCCAAAATAGGGCCTAAAGCAATCCTGCGGGTTTGAGGTCAGCTCACAAAAGAGCAACTTAAAAAATGGAGCTCAGGGTCACTGCAATTCACAAACCTGCAGAGTTATAAATGAAAACTAACGTCCAAAAATATGTTGAGGTAAGGCAAAGAAGAGGATCTGAATGCAAGACAGAATTGCAAGAAACAGATTTCAAGAGATAGATTGGACTCGTCTTTAAAGCACATAAAAAGCGGCAGAATTTCGACAATGATGCAGTTGGCCCAAAAGGGCGTATGCGTTTTTTCCTGATTATATCCAGGAAAAAACGCATGCGCACTTTATGGGCAACGAAGCAAGCAAGCAATGCAAATGTGCACAACAAAGAAGTCTCATTTCCCACCGGTCAAAAGGGCCATCCTAAACAATTGTAAAAACCAGAAATGTAGGACAGGCCATGGAGAACAGGGAGCCTTTATACGCTGATGGGCAGTGTGTGAACTGCCGAGAGCCACTCTGGAGAAGTGTATGGTGGTTCCTAAATCATCTAAAAAACAGAGCTACAGAGCATAGGACACTTCCAATCATGGGAGTATATCTAGGGAAGTCTAAAAATCAACAAGACACAAGCACACCACAGTTTAGGGCTACTCTGTTTACAAGAACCTCAACTTCAGTACACCTTAAATATCCCAGGAAAGAGAACAATGGATAAAGAAGATGTGGTACTTATGTACAATGGAATATCTCTTCACCATGAAATCAATGTAATAAGGCTAGTAGAAGGATAAAGAGTGGATTTAGGTCCGATAATACTACTTGAAATAAGTCAAACAGAAAAAGAAACATATCATAAGATATCACTTATAGAGGGAGGGTAAATATGGCTGCACAAGAAATGAATTACAGAACAGAACAGTGTCTCACATTTAGAAAACACACTTATGTCAGCTTAAGGGGAAAGGAGAGGTGGGGTGATGCATAAAACCAGAGTTTAAAATTAGCACAGATACCGTTCAATAAACCAAATAGGTATTAGACAAGATCTACACCTTGCTCAATGAACTGGCCTCAACACACCCTATACACCGCAGAGAAATATATCTGAGTAATAAGAATCTTAAAACCCATGTATTGATATATCTCCATAAGGGAATCAAGTGTGTGCAGAGCAGCACAAACACAGCAGTGAAAGTGAGCTAAACCCCATTATAGAAATAAATTTTAAAAACAAAACGCAGAAACAATGAAAGAGAGAAAAATTCTTACAAAATTCGCTCAGGGGCTGTGATGCAACCTGGATTGACAACATATAAACCCACAGCTGGATAAGACATAAGGCTGGACACTTGGGGCTGAGAGGATTGGTGAGCTTTGGTGAGCAACTGCCAAAAGTTTAATGCAATACTTCATGCTCCTCATTCCAGGGTCCCAACACTCCAGGTTGAAGGGAATCTTCCTACAGCTAAACCATGCCTGGGAAACTGAGCGACTGGTATACCATATGATCGGGAAAGGTTTCTAAAACGCACCTCATTTTTCCTCTCCTGGGGCTCCGGATCGACATTCCAGCCACTTTACTAACAATATCCCCACATGGAGAGTCAATGCCTTTAAGTTCTGGTATCACACAGTCTGCAGTTAGTGCGGAGGATGAATGGGAATAGGGGAAACCAGTGAGAAACTAGCTGTAGCGGTTTCAATGGGCATATGTCACTCTAATTTCACATCAGTAAGAAGAATAAAACAAAGGCACAGCAAGGTGCTCCAGAAGAAGAATAGGGCCTGAAGGAATCATGTGGTTATGAGGCAAGACCACAAAAATAAGAGCTGAAAAATGGAGCTAAGGGCCACTGCAATTCAAAAACATGCAGAGTTATAAAGGCCAACTATTTTGAAAAAATATATTGAGGTAAGGCTATGAAAAGGCATTGAAAGCAAGGCAGAATTGCAGGAAACCGATTTCAGGAGGTAGGCTGGAATTGCATTTAAAGCATAGGAAAAGACGCAGAACGTCCACAATGATGCACTTGTCCAAAAAGGGCGTATGCGGTTTTTTCCTGAATATATTCAGGAAAAAACGCATACGCCCTTTTTGGCCAACCAAGCAAGCTTGCAAAGGAAATCTGCACTACAATGAAGTCTCACTTCCCCCAGGTCAAAAGGGCCATCTGAAAAAAGTGTAAAATCCAGAAAGGCAGGACAGGCCATGGAGAACTGGGAGCCTTGTTATGCTGATGGGCGGGATGTAAATTGCCAACAGCCACTTGGAAGAAGTGTATGGTGCTTCCTGAAATATCTAAAAAACAAAGCAGCGGAGCCTAGGGCACTTCCACTTATGGTCCAATAGCTTAGGGAAATTAAAATCAAAAAGACACAGCCACCGCAAAGTTTGGGATGGCTCTGTTTACAAGAACCTCATTTACGGTACACGTTCAATATCGCAGAAAGTGGAAAATGGATAAAGAAGTTGTGGTACTTACGTACAATGCAATATCACTCAGCAATGAAATCTATGTCATCAGGCCCGTAGCAGCATAATGAGTGGATTCAGGTATGATGATTCTAACTGAAATAAGTCACACAGGAAAAGAAACATCATAAGATATCACTAATACACGGAATGTAAACTTGGCTACACAGGAACTGGATTACAAAACAGAACAGGGTCTCAAATTTAGAAAACCAACTTATGCTTGCTTAAGGGGAAAGGTGAGTTGGGGTGCTGCATAAAACCAGAGATTGAAATGAGCACAGATAAAGTTCCTTAAGCCAAATATGGAATAGACAAGAGCTACTCCTTGCTCAACGAAGTGGACTCAACACCCCATATTAAACGCCTAAGAATGTACCTGACTAGTAAGTATCTTAAAACCTATGGATTGCTATGTCTCTGAAAGAGAATCAAGCGTGTGTACAGGGGCATAAACGCAGCAGTGATAGGATTGGAGAGGTTCGGTGAGCAAATGAAGACCCTTTGAAGTCATATTGCATGGTACCCATTCAACGGGTCTCAACTCTCCAGGTTTAAGGGATTCTTCCTTCAGCTTAAACATGCATGTGGAACCCAGAGTATGATCAACCGTGTGATCGGGAGACGTGTTCCAATATGTCTCAGTTCTCGTCCCCTGGTACTCGGGTGCAACATTCCAGATGCTTGACTAACACTCTCCCGACTTGGAGAGTCAGTGCCTTTAACCTCCTGTTTGGCCCAGTTTGCAATTTCTGCGGAAGATGAACAGGAATAGGGAAAACCAATGAGAGACTAGCTGGAGGTGTCAGGATGAGCAAATTTAACTCTCATTTCCCACCAGAAAGAGGAATTAACCAAAGGCTCAGCGTGCCGTGCCGGAACCAGATTAGGGCCTGAAGCAATCCTGCGGTGTTGCGGCCAGCTCACAAGAAAGCGAGTTGAAGAAAGGAGCTCAGGGGCACTGTAATTCACAAACCTGCAGAGTTATAAATGACAGCTATCGTCCAAAAATATACTGAAGTAAGGCTGCCAAGAGGACTTGAAAGCGGGGTAGAATTGCAGGAAACCGATTTCAGGAGGTAGACTGGAATTGCATTTAAAGCATAGGAAAAGAGTCAGAACGTCCACAATGATGCACTTGGCCAAAAAGGGCGTATGCGTTTTTTCCTGAATATATTCAGGAAAAAACGCATACGCCCTTTTTGGCCAAACAAGCAAGCTTGCAAAGGAAATCTGCACTACAATGAAGTCTCACTTCCCCCAGGTAAAAAGGGCCATCTGAAAAAAGTGCAAAATCCAGAAAGGCAGGACAGGCCATGGAGAACTGGGAGCCTTGTTATGCTGATGGGCGGGATGTAAATTGCCAAGAGCTACTCTGGAGAAGTGTATGGTGTTTCCTGATACATCTAAAAAACAAAGCAACGGAGCCTAGGGCACTTCCACTTATGGTCCTATAGCTTAGGGAAATTAAAATCAAAAAGACACAGCCACCGCAAAGTTTGGGACGGCTCTGCTTACAAGAAACTCGTTTACGGTACAAGTTCAATATCGCAGAAAGTGGAAAATGGATAAAGAAGTTGTGGTACTTACGTACAATGCAATATCACTCAGCAATGAAATCTATGTCATCAGGCCCGTAGCAGCATAATGAGTGGATTCAGGTATGATGATTCTAACTGAAATAAGTCACACAGAAAAAGAAACATCATAAGATATCACTAATACACGGAATGTAAACTTGGCTACACAGGAACTGGATTACAAAACAGAACAGGGTCTCAAATTTAGAAAACCAACTTATGCTTGCTTAAGGGGAAAGGTGAGTTGGGGTGCTTCAAAAATCCAGAGATTGAAATGAGCACAGATAAAGTTCCTTAAGCCAAATATGGAATAGACAAGAGCTACTCCTTGCTCAACGAAATGGACTCAACACCCCATATTAAACGCCTAAGAATGTACCTGACTAGTAAGTATCTTAAAACCTATGGATTGCTATGTCTCTGAAAGAGAATCAAGCGTGTGTACAGGGGCATAAACGCAGCACTGATAGGATTGGAGAGGTTCGGTGAGCAAATGAAGACCCTTTGAAGTCATATTGCATGGTACCCATTCCACGGGTCTCAACTCTCCAGGTTTAAGGGATTTTTCCTTCAGCTAAAACATGCATGTGGAACCCAGAGTATGTTCAACCGTGTGATCAGGAGACGTGTTCCTATATGTCTCAGTTCTCGTCCCCTGGTACTCGGGTGCAACATTCCAGACGCTTTACTAACACTCTCCCGACTTGGAGAGTCAGTGCCTTTAACCTCCTGTTTGGCCCAGTTTGCAATTTCTGCGGAAGATGAACAGGAATAGGGAGAACCAATGAGAGACTAGCTGGAGGTGTCTGGATGCACAAATTTAACTCTCATTTCCCACCAGGAAGAGGAATTAACCAAAGGCTCAGCATGCCGTGCCGGAACCAGATTAGGGCCTGAAGCAATCCTGCGGTGTTGCGGCCAGCTCACAAGAAAGCGAGTTGAAGAAAGGAGCTCAGGGGCACTGTAATTCACAAACCTGCAGAGTTATAAATGACAGCTATCGTCCAAAAATATACTGAAGTAAGGCTGCCAAGAGGACTTGAAAGCAGGGCAGAATTGCAGGAAACCGATTTCAGGAGGTAGACTGGAATTGCATTTAAAGCATAGGAAAAGAGGCAGAACGTCCACAATGATGCACTTGGCCAAAAAGGGCGTATGCGTTTTTTCCTGAATATATTCAGGAAAAAACGCATACGCCCTTTTTGGCCAACCAAGCAAGCTTGCAAAGGAAATCTGCACTACAATGAAGTCTCACTTCCCCCCCGGTCAAAAGGGCCATCTGAAAAAAGTGTAAAATCCAGAAAGGCAGGACAGGCCATGGAGAACTGGGAGCCTTGTTATGCTGATGGGCGGGATGTAAATTGCCAACAGCCACTCGGGAGAGGTGTATGGTGTTTCCTGAAACATCTAAAAAACAAAGCAACAGAGCCTAGGGCACTTCCACTTATGGTCCTATAGCTTAGGGAAATTAAAATCAAAAAGACACAGCCACCCCAAAGTTTGGGACGGCTCTGTTTACAAGAACCTCGTTTACGGTACAAGTTCAATATCGCAGAAAGTGAAAAATGGATAAAGAAGTTGTGGTACTTACGTACAATGCAATATCACTCAGCAATGAAATCTATGTCATCAGGCCCGTAGCAGCATAATGAGTGGATTTAGGTATGATGATTCTAACTGAAATAAGTCACACAGAAAAAGAAACATCATAAGATATCACTAATACACGGAATGTAAACTTGGCTACACAGGAACTGGATTACAAAACAGAACAGGGTCTCAAATTTAGAAAACCAACTTATGCTTGCTTAAGGGGAAAGGTGAGTTGGGGTGCTGCATCAAACCAGAGATTGAAATGAGCACAGATAAAGTTCCTTAAGCCAAATATGGAATAGACAAGAACTACTCCTTGCTCAACGAAATGGACTCAACACCCCATATTAAATGCCTAAGAATGTACCTGACTAGTAAGTATCTTAAAACCTATGGATTGCTATGTCTCTGAAAGAAAATCAAGCGTCTGTACAGGGGCATAAAGGCAGCAGTGATAGGATTGGAGAGGTTCGGTGAGCAAATGAAGACCCTTTGAAGTCATATTGCATGGTACCCATTCCACGGGTCTCAACTCTCCAGGTTTAAGGGATTCTGCCTTCAGGTAAAACATGCACGTGGAACCCAGAGTATGATCAACCGTGTGATCGGGAGACGTGTTCCAATATGTCTCAGTTCTCGTCCCCTGGTACTCGGGTGCAACATTCCAGACGCTTTACTAACACTCTCCCGACTTGGAGAGTCAGTGCCTTTAACCTCCTGTTTGGCCCAGTTTGCAATTTCTGCGGAAGATGAACAGGAATAGGGAGAACCAATGAGAGACTAGCTGGAGGTGTCTGGACGGACAAATTTAACTCTCATTTCCCACCAGGAAGAGGAATTAACCAAAGGCTCAGCGTGCCATGACGGAACCAGATTAGGGCCTGAAGCAATCCTGCGGTGTTGCGGCCAGCTCACAAGAAAGCGAGTTGAAGAAAGGAGCTCAGGGGCACTGTAATTCACAAACCTGCAGAGTTATAAATGACAGCTATCGTCCAAAAATATACTGAAGTAAGGCTGCCAAGAGGACTTGAAAGCGGGGCAGAATTGCAGGAAACCGATTTCAGGAGGTAGACTGGAATTGCATTTAAAGCATAGGAAAAGAGGCAGAACGTCCACAATGATGCACTTGGCCAAAAAGGGCGTATGCGTTTTTTCCTGAATATATTCAGGAAAAAACGCATACGCCCTTTTTGGCCAACCAAGCAAGCTTGCAAAGGAAATCTGCACTACAATGAAGTCTCACTTCCCCCCGGTCAAAAGGGCCATCTGAAAAAAGTGTAAAATCCAGAAAGGCAGGACAGGCCATGGAGAACTGGGAGCCTTGTTATGCTGATGGGCGGAATGTAAATTGCCAACAGCCACTAGGGAGAGGTGTATGGTGTTTCCTGAAACATCTAAAAAACAAAGCAACAGAGCCTAGGGCACTTCCACTTATGGTCCTATAGCTTAGGAAATTAAAATCAAAAAGACACAGCCACCCCAAAGTTTGGGACGGCTCTGTTTACAAGAACCTCGTTTACGGTACAAGTTCAATAGCGCAGAAAGTGAAAAATGGATAAAGAAGTTGTGGTACTTACGTACAATGCAATATCACTCAGCAATGAAATCTATGTCATCAGGCCCGTAGCAGCATAATGAGTGGATTCAGGTATGATGATTCTAACTGAAATAAGTCACACAGAAAAAGAAACATCATAAGATATCACTAATACACGGAATGTAAACTTGGCTACACAGGAACTGGATTACAAAACAGAACAGGGTCTCAAATTTAGAAAACCAACTTATGCTTGCTTAAGGGGAAACGTGAGTTGGGGTGCTGCATCAAACCAGAGATTGAAATGAGCACAGATAAAGTTCCTTAAGCCAAATATAGAATAGACAAGAACTACTCCTTGCTCAATGAAATGGACTCAACACCCCATATTAAACGCCTAAGAATGTACCTGACTAGTAAGTATCTTAAAACCTATGGATTGCTATGTCTCTGAAAGAAAATCAAGCGTGTGGACAGGGGCATAAAGGCAGCAGTGATAGGATTGGAGAGGTTCGGTGAGCAAATGAAGACCCTTTGAGGTCATATTGCATGGTACCCATTCCACGGGTCTCAACTCTCCAGGTTTAAGGGATTCTTCCTTCAGCTAAAACATGCACGTGGAACCCAGAGTATGATCAACCGTGTGATCGGGAGACGTGTTCCAATATGTCTCAGTTCTCGTCCCCTGGTACTCGGGTGCAACATTCCAGACGCTTTACTAACACTCTCCCGACTTGGAGAGTCAGTGCCTTTAACCTCCTGTTTGGCCCAGTTTGCGATTTCTGCGGAATATGAACAGGAATAGGGAGAACCAATGAGAGACTAGCTGGAGGTGTCTGGACGGGCAAATTTAACTCTCATTTCCCACCAGGAAGAGGAATTAACCAAAGGCTCAGCGTGCCGTGCCGGAACCAGATTAGGCCCTGAAGCAATCCTGCGGTGTTGCGGCCAGCTCACAAGAAAACGAGTTGAAGAAAGGAGCTCAGGGGCACTGTAATTCACAAACCTGCAGAGTTATAAATGACAGCTATCGTCCAAAAATATACTGAAGTAAGGCTGCCAAGAGGACTTGAAAACGGGGCAGAATTGCAGGAAACCGATTTCAGGAGGTAGACTGGAATTGCATTTAAAGCATAGGAAAAGAGGCAGAACGTCCACAATGATGCACTTGGCCAAAAAGGGCGTATGCGTTTTTTCCTGAATATATTCAGGAAAAAACGCATACGCCCTTTTTGGCCAACCAAGCAAGCTTGCAAAGGAAATCTGCACTACAATGAAGTCTCACTTCCCCCAGGTCAAAAGGGCCATCTGAAAAAAGTGTAAAATCCAGAAAGGCAGGACAGGCCATGGAGAACTGGGAGCCTTGTTATGCTGATGGGCGGGATGTAAATTGCCAACAGCCACTCGGGAGAGGTGTATGGTGTTTCCTGAAACATCTAAAAAACAAAGCAACAGAGCCTAGGGCACTTCCACTTATGGTCCTATAGCTTAGGGAAATTAAAATCAAAAAGACACAGCCACCCCAAAGTTTGGGACGGCTCTGTTTACAAGAACCTCGTTTACGGTACAAGTTCAATATCGCAGAAAGTGAAAAATGGATAAAGAAGTTGTGGTACTTACGTACAATGCAATATCACTCAGCAATGAAATCTATGTCATCAGGCCCGTAGCAGCATAATGAGTGGATTCAGGTATGATGATTCTAACTGAAATAAGTCACACAGAAAAAGAAACATCATAAGATATCACTAATACACGGGATGTAAACTTGGCTACACAGGAACTGGATTACAAAACAGAACAGGGTCTCAAATTTAGAAAACCAACTTATGCTTGCTTAAGGGGAAAGGTGAGTTGGGGTGCTGCATCAAACCAGAGATTGAAATGAGCACAGATAAAGTTCCTTAAGCCAAATATGGAATAGACAAGAACTACTCCTTGCTCAACGAAATGGACTCAACACCCCATATTAAACGCCTAAGAATGTACCTGACTAGTAAGTATCTTAAAACCTATGGATTGCTATGTCTCTGAAAGAAAATCAAGCGTGTGTACAGGGGCATAAACGCAGCAGTGATAGGATTGGAGAGGTTCGGTGAGCAAATGAAGACCCTTTGAAGTCATATTGCATGGTACCCATTCCACGGGTCTCAACTCTCCAGGTTTAAGGGATTCTTCCTTCAGCTAAAACATGCACGTGGAACCCAGAGTATGATCAACCGTGTGATCGGGAGACGTGTTCCAATATGTCTCAGTTCTCGTCCCCTGGTACTCGGGTGCAACATTCCAGACGCTTTACTAACACTCTCCCGACTTGGAGAGTCAGTGCCTTTAACCTCCTGTTTGGCCCAGTTTGCAATTTCTGCGGAAGATGAACAGGAATAGGGAGAACCAATGAGAGACTAGCTGGAGGTGTCTGGATGGGCAAATTTAACTCTCATTTCCCACCAGGAAGAGGAATTAACCAAAGGCTCAGCGTGCCGTGCCGGAACCAGATTAGGGCCTGAAGCAATCCTGCGGTGTTGCGGCCAGCTCACAAGAAAACGAGTTGAAGAAAGGAGCTCAGGGGCACTGTAATTCACAAACCTGCAGAGTTATAAATGACAGCTATCGTCCAAAAATATACTGAAGTAAGGCTGCCAAGAGGACTTGAAAGCGGGGCAGAATTGCAGGAAACCGATTTCAGGAGGTAGACTGGAATTGCATTTAAAGCATAGGAAAAGAGGCAGAACGTCCACAATGATGCACTTGGCCAAAAAGGGAGTATGCGTTTTTTCCTGAATATATTCAGGAAAAAACGCATACGCCCTTTTTGGCCAACCAAGCAAGCTTGCAAAGGAAATCTGCACTACAATGAAGTCTCACTTCCCCCAGGTCAAAAGGGCCATCTGAAAAAAGTGTAAAATCCAGAAAGGCAGGACAGGCCATGGAGAACTGGGAGCCTTGTTATGCTGATGGGCGGGATGTAAATTGCCAACAGCCACTAGGGAGAGGTGTATGGTGTTTCCTGAAACATCTAAAAAACAAAGCAACAGAGCCTAGGGCACTTCCACTTATGGTCCTATAGCTTAGGAAATTAAAATCAAAAAGACACAGCCACCCCAAAGTTTGGGACGGCTCTGTTTACAAGAACCTCGTTTACGGTACAAGTTCAATAGCGCAGAAAGTGAAAAATGGATAAAGAAGTTGTGGTACTTACGTACAATGCAATATCACTCAGCAATGAAATCTATGTCATCAGGCCCGTAGCAGCATAATGAGTGGATTCAGGTATGATGATTCTAACTGAAATAAGTCACACAGAAAAAGAAACATCATAAGATATCACTAATACACGGAATGTAAACTTGGCTACACAGGAACTGGATTACAAAACAGAACAGGGTCTCAAATTTAGAAAACCAACTTATGCTTGCTTAAGGGGAAACGTGAGTTGGGGTGCTGCATCAAACCAGAGATTGAAATGAGCACAGATAAAGTTCCTTAAGCCAAATATAGAATAGACAAGAACTACTCCTTGCTCAATGAAATGGACTCAACACCCCATATTAAACGCCTAAGAATGTACCTGACTAGTAAGTATCTTAAAACCTATGGATTGCTATGTCTCTGAAAGAAAATCAAGCGTGTGGACAGGGGCATAAAGGCAGCAGTGATAGGATTGGAGAGGTTCGGTGAGCAAATGAAGACCCTTTGAGGTCATATTGCATGGTACCCATTCCACGGGTCTCAACTCTCCAGGTTTAAGGGATTCTTCCTTCAGCTAAAACATGCACGTGGAACCCAGAGTATGATCAACCGTGTGATCGGGAGACGTGTTCCAATATGTCTCAGTTCTCGTCCCCTGGTACTCGGGTGCAACATTCCAGACGCTTTACTAACACTCTCCCGACTTGGAGAGTCAGTGCCTTTAACCTCCTGTTTGGCCCAGTTTGCGATTTCTGCGGAATATGAACAGGAATAGGGAGAACCAATGAGAGACTAGCTGGAGGTGTCTGGACGGGCAAATTTAACTCTCATTTCCCACCAGGAAGAGGAATTAACCAAAGGCTCAGCGTGCCGTGCCGGAACCAGATTAGGCCCTGAAGCAATCCTGCGGTGTTGCGGCCAGCTCACAAGAAAACGAGTTGAAGAAAGGAGCTCAGGGGCACTGTAATTCACAAACCTGCAGAGTTATAAATGACAGCTATCGTCCAAAAATATACTGAAGTAAGGCTGCCAAGAGGACTTGAAAACGGGGCAGAATTGCAGGAAACCGATTTCAGGAGGTAGACTGGAATTGCATTTAAAGCATAGGAAAAGAGGCAGAACGTCCACAATGATGCACTTGGCCAAAAAGGGCGTATGCGTTTTTTCCTGAATATATTCAGGAAAAAACGCATACGCCCTTTTTGGCCAACCAAGCAAGCTTGCAAAGGAAATCTGCACTACAATGAAGTCTCACTTCCCCCAGGTCAAAAGGGCCATCTGAAAAAAGTGTAAAATCCAGAAAGGCAGGACAGGCCATGGAGAACTGGGAGCCTTGTTATGCTGATGGGCGGGATGTAAATTGCCAACAGCCACTCGGGAGAGGTGTATGGTGTTTCCTGAAACATCTAAAAAACAAAGCAACAGAGCCTAGGGCACTTCCACTTATGGTCCTATAGCTTAGGGAAATTAAAATCAAAAAGACACAGCCACCCCAAAGTTTGGGACGGCTCTGTTTACAAGAACCTCGTTTACGGTACAAGTTCAATATCGCAGAAAGTGAAAAATGGATAAAGAAGTTGTGGTACTTACGTACAATCCAATATCACTCAGCAATGAAATCTATGTCATCAGGCCCGTAGCAGCATAATGAGTGGATTCAGGTATGATGATTCTAACTGAAATAAGTCACACAGAAAAAGAAACATCATAAGATATCACTAATACACGGGATGTAAACTTGGCTACACAGGAACTGGATTACAAAACAGAACAGGGTCTCAAATTTAGAAAACCAACTTATGCTTGCTTAAGGGGAAAGGTGAGTTGGGGTGCTGCATCAAACCAGAGATTGAAATGAGCACAGATAAAGTTCCTTAAGCCAAATATGGAATAGACAAGAACTACTCCTTGCTCAACGAAATGGACTCAACACCCCATATTAAACGCCTAAGAATGTACCTGACTAGTAAGTATCTTAAAACCTATGGATTGCTATGTCTCTGAAAGAAAATCAAGCGTGTGTACAGGGGCATAAACGCAGCAGTGATAGGATTGGAGAGGTTCGGTGAGCAAATGAAGACCCTTTGAAGTCATATTGCATGGTACCCATTCCACGGGTCTCAACTCTCCAGGTTTAAGGGATTCTTCCTTCAGCTAAAACATGCACGTGGAACCCAGAGTATGATCAACCGTGTGATCGGGAGACGTGTTCCAATATGTCTCAGTTCTCGTCCCCTGGTACTCGGGTGCAACATTCCAGACGCTTTACTAACACTCTCCCGACTTGGAGAGTCAGTGCCTTTAACCTCCTGTTTGGCCCAGTTTGCAATTTCTGCGGAAGATGAACAGGAATAGGGAGAACCAATGAGAGACTAGCTGGAGGTGTCTGGATGGGCAAATTTAACTCTCATTTCCCACCAGGAAGAGGAATTAACCAAAGGCTCAGCGTGCCGTGCCGGAACCAGATTAGGGCCTGAAGCAATCCTGCGGTGTTGCGGCCAGCTCACAAGAAAACGCGTTGAAGAAAGGAGCTCAGGGGCACTGTAATTCACAAACCTGCAGAGTTATAAATGACAGCTATCGTCCAAAAATATACTGAAGTAAGGCTGCCAAGAGGACTTGAAAGCGGGGCAGAATTGCAGGAAACCGATTTCAGGAGGTAGACTGGAATTGCATTTAAAGCATAGGAAAAGAGGCAGAACGTCCACAATGATGCACTTGGCCAAAAAGGGAGTATGCGTTTTTTCCTGAATATATTCAGGAAAAAACGCATACGCCCTTTTTGGCCAACCAAGCAAGCTTGCAAAGGAAATCTGCACTACAATGAAGTCTCACTTCCCCCAGGTCAAAAGGGCCATCTGAAAAAAGTGTAAAATCCAGAAAGGCAGGACAGGCCATGGAGAACTGGGAGCCTTGTTATGCTGATGGGCGGGATGTAAATTGCCAACAGCCACTCGGGAGAGGTGTATGGTGTTTCCTGAAACATCTAAAAAACAAAGCAACAGAGCCTAGGGCACTTCCACTTATGGTCCTATAGCTTAGGGAAATTAAAATCAAAAAGACACAGCCACCCCAAAGTTTGGGACGGCTCTGTTTACAAGAACCTCGTTTACGGTACAAGTTCAATATCGCAGAAAGTGAAAAATGGATAAAGAAGTTGTGGTACTTACGTACAATGCAATATCACTCAGCAATGAAATCTATGTCATCAGGCCCGTAGCAGCATAATGAGTGGATTCAGGTATGATGATTCTAACTGAAATAAGTCACACAGAAAAAGAAACATCATAAGATATCACTAATACACGGGATGTAAACTTGGCTACACAGGAACTGGATTACAAAACAGAACAGGGTCTCAAATTTAGAAAACCAACTTATGCTTGCTTAAGGGGAAAGGTGAGTTGGGGTGCTGCATAAAACCAGAGATTGAAATGAGCACAGATAAAGTTCCTTAAGCCAAATATGGAATAGACAAGAACTACTCCTTGCTCAACGAAATGGACTCAACACCCCATATTAAACGCCTAAGAATGTACCTGACTAGTAAGTATCTTAAAACCTATGGATTGCTATGTCTCTGAAAGAAAATCAAGCGTGTGTACAGGGGCATAAACGCAGCAGTGATAGGATTGGAGAGGTTCGGTGAGCAAATGAAGACCCTTTGAAGTCATATTGCATGGTACCCATTCCACGGGTCTCAACTCTCCAGGTTTAAGGGATTCTTCCTTCAGCTAAAACATGCACGTGGAACCCAGAGTATGATCAACCGTGTGATCGGGAGACGTGTTCCAATATGTCTCAGTTCTCGTCCCCTGGTACTCGGGTGCAACATTCCAGACGCTTTACTAACACTCTCCCGACTTGGAGAGTCAGTGCCTTTAACCTCCTGTTTGGCCCAGTTTGCAATTTCTGCGGAAGATGAACAGGAATAGGGAGAACCAATGAGAGACTAGCTGGAGGTATCTGGACGGGCAAATTTAACTCTCATTTCCCACCAGGAAGAGGAATTAACCAAAGGCTCAGCGTGCCGTGCCGGAACCAGATTAGGGCCTGAAGCAATCCTGCGGTGTTGCGGCCAGCTCACAAGAAAGCGAGTTGAAGAAAGGAGCTCAGGGGTACTGTAATTCACAAACCTGCAGAGTTATAAATGACAGCTATCGTCCAAAAATATACTGAAGTAAGGCTGCCAAGATGACTTGAAAGCGGGGCAGAATTGCAGGAAACCGATTTCAGGAGGTAGACTGGAATTGCATTTAAAGCATAGGAAAAGAGGCAGAACGTCCACAATGATGCACTTGGCCAAAAAGGGCGTATGCGTTTTTTCGTGCAGGAAATAACGCATACGCCCTTTTTGGCCAACCAAGCAAGCTTGCTAAGGAAATCTGCACTACAATGAAGTCTCACTTCCCCCCAGTCAAAGGGGCCATCTGAAAAAAGTGTAAAATCCAGAAAGGCAGGACAGGCCATGGAGAACTGGGAGCCTTGTTATGCTGATGGGCGGGATGTAAATTGCCAACAGCCACTCGGGAGAAGTGTATGGTGTTTTCTGAAACATCTAAAAAACAACGCAAGAGAGCCTAGGGCACTTCCACTTATGGTGCTGTAGCTTAGGGAAAGTAAAATCAAAAAGACACAGGCACCCCAAAGTTTGGGACGGCTCTGTTTACAAGAACCTCGTTTACGGTACAAGTTCAATATCGCAGAAAGTGAAAAATGGATAAAGAAGTTGTGGTACTTACGTACAATGCAATATCACTCAGCAATGAAACCTATGTCATCAGGCCCGTAGCAGCATAATGAGTGGATTCAGGTATGATGATTCTAACTGAAATAAGTCACACAGAAAAAGAAACATCATAAGATATCACTAATACACGGAATGTGAACTTGGCTACACATGAACTGAATTATAAAACAGAACAGGGTCTCAAGTTTAGAAAACCAACTTATGCTTTTTTAAGGGGGAAGGTGAGTTGGGGTGCTGCATAAAACCAGAGTTTGACATTAGCACAGATACTGTTCCATAAGCCAAATGTGTAATAGACAAGACCTACCCCTTGCTCAACAAAATGGACTCAACAATGAGGTATCACCCCACACCTGATAGAATGGGCATCATCAGAAAATCTACAAACAATAAATGCTGGAAAGGGTGTGGAGAAAAGGAACCCTCTTCCACTATTGTTGGGAATATAAATTGTTACATTCACTATGGAGAACAATATGGAGTTTCTTAAGAAACTAACAATAGAATTACCATATGATACAGCAATCCCAGTACTGGACATATACCCAGACAAAACCATAAATCAAAAAGAGACATTCACCGCAATGTTCATTGCATCACTATTTACAATATCGAGGTAATGGAAGCAACCTAAATGCCCACAGACAGAAGAATGCATAAAGCTGTGGTACATATATAAAATGGAATATTACTAAGCCATGAAAAGGAATGAAATTGGGTCATTTGTAGAGACGTCGATGGATCTAGAGACTGTCATACAGAGTGAAGTAAGTCAGAAAGAGAAAAACAAATCTTGTATATTCATGCATATATGTGGAACCTAGAAAAACCGTACAGATTAACCATTTTGCAAGGCATAAATAGAGCAACAGATGTAGACAACAAATGTATGGACAACAAGGGGGGAAAGCTGTTGGGGGGGTGGTGGTGGGAGGAGTTGAGAGACTGGGATTGGCATGTATACATTTATATGTATAAAATAGATAACCAATAAGAACCTGCTGTATAAAAATATAAAATAAAATTCAAAATTGAAAAGAAAATTTAAAAAATAAAACAGAAAAAACAATTATTCCCTTCACATACATGTATTTATATGAATAAATTATTTCCATGCTTATATCTGTAAATACAAAAAAGAGGAATAAAATCTACCTTGAACCAAAAACGAAAAAGAGAAAAAAAACACAGAACCCACCAGTTCCACAGAGGAAAACCGTATCAGGGCACTTGCTCCAGTTGTAAACAATTCTGAAGTTGGTCAGTGGTGGGGAATCGTCTCCCATTCAGCCAGCAGCCCCCACGTAACAAGCATCCTCATTGCAAAGCTGGGGCACCGTGCCGAGGCATCTGTGAGTAAACGTGAGCTGAGCCCCAGGCCAGTTGCTGCTGAACTATTCCCACCCGTCCCAGGTAAAACACCTGAATATATACAAGGACTTGAAAGCCTAGAGGAAGGACCATAGAGCCACACGAGTGACAGCATGCCAGCCGACTTGGTGCCTGCAGGCCAGCCAGGATGGTCCTGGCCCTGGGTGCTCTTCTGGAAGATTTCCATTTCCCTGCCTGAGATACCCGTCCTGTCCCTGCCCCCACTGCTTTTTTCCTTCCTCACCTCTGCCCAGGGAGAAATTCCAGCAGCAGGTATGGGTGACACATCCTCTTCTTTAGCAGGTGGCAGCCTGGCAACTGCTGCAGAAAGTCCAGCAGAGCCCCACTCACACTGGGCCACCCACAAAGCCGTGGCCTCTCACTCCCTCCCACCAGCCCAGCCCCGAGACTGCTGACAGGGCAGAGAAAATGGCGTCAGGCACGGCTGCAGGGGCTCTTGCTGCCTGGAGTGGTATTTATATTGATCTCAACCCAGGCACACCTGGGGAGGGCTGGCCGGCACGGTAAGGCTGCCCAGCTCAGCCAATCATCACCCCTCAGGGGCTCACAGTTGCAGAAAATGGAACTTGCTGAACCGGCCAGGTCCAAGGAACAGGTGTGGGCTCCTGAGAGTCAGGATAGACAAGGGGCTGCAGCTTTGGCTTGTTTTCTAATCATTTTATCTGGCCCATGAGTGGGAGACAACTTCAAGAAAACCCTCTCCTAATGAGAGGAACCCAGGAGTCAGGGAGAGGAGGGGTGAGTGGTGGTTGGAGACAGAGGCCTGGTGCCCCGGGTACAGTGGAAGTCTCTGGAAGACCAGGTGGAGGGAGGCCGCACAGAGTGATGCCCAGGGTCACAGACCTGTCGCAGCTGCTGTTTGTTAGTTCAAGTCCTGCTCTGAGGTGCTCTGTGTCAGCTCTGAGCGACAGGTGAGCTGGGGGTGCTCTGCAATGAGGGCTATGTGCATGGTTCCTGTGTGCCCAGCCCTGCCACGGGACCTGCAAGGGTAGCTCTGTATCCTGGGAAGGGCCTGACCACGAGAGCCCCGTGGGCTGGGGTGGGGGTGGGGTACCTGCCCAGGTGAGCTCCATATTCTGGGATTGGTCTGACCACGAGAGCCCCATGGGCTGCTGGGGACCTGGTAAAGGATGTCAGGACAGTCAGTGAAGCCACCGAGGATATACCTCCAGTTGCTCCTAATTCCTACACCCTGCTGGTCATTCTACCAACCACCAGGACATGGTATTCTGTATTAGTCTTCAATGATGCCTTCTTTTGTATTCCATTAGTCCCAGAGTCACAAGAAATTTTGGCTTGTGAGTGGCAGGACTCAACATACAACTAAAACAATACTTCCGGGCCGTCTTGCCCCAAGGGTGCAAAAATTCCCACACCATCTTTGGGGAAACCTTAGCTAAAGACCTAAAAGTTCTACCTCTGGAAAAGGAAACCCTCCTTCAGTACGCAGACGACATTCTGATCGCCAGCCCTACTAAGGAGGCCTCTGAACTACCAAGCCAATAAAGGATAGAAGTTGTCCAAGAAAAAGCTCAAATATCACAGACTGCGGTGACCTGCCTGGGCTTCATTCTCACAGAAGGTCGGAGAAGCCCATCCCAGGAAAGGGAAGAAACCATTTTCGGCCTTACTCCTTTCTAAAACTAGAAGACAGCTTAGGGGTTCCTGGGGAGGCCAGGGTTTGCTGCTTCTGGATCCCTAACTGCAGTCTACTAGCTGGGCCTCTATATGAAACACTGAAAGGAAAAGATGATGATCCTTTTGAATAGAATCCAGAAGTGGCCTTTCAAGAATGGAAAGAGCAGTCAATTCAGACCCTTGCCCTGGAACTCCCTAATTTAGCTAAACCCTTTGACCTTTACATTCCCGGTGAAAGGTGAATCGCCATTGGAGAATTAGTGTAAAAACTGGGACCACTTGAAATGGAACAATGCAAGAATGCCATCCAGGTAGGATAAACTATGGTCACCAAGGGGCTTGGCCCACTGCCGCATCTGGCCAAGATACTGGCGGTATCTAAAAACCTGGAAATCAGCAGCCCAAAAGGCCTCCTCCCTCCTAAGGGAAAAGGACCCCACGTGGTGATCCTAACCACCAACCATGCCCTGAAGTTGCAGGGTTTGCTCCGTGGGCACACCAACCTCGAGTGAGGAGGCCCTCCAACTCCAACATCCAGAGAGATAACCGGGGGCAACAGGGCACCATGACGACTCGTGTGAACATCACTTGACCTGGAGTTTCTCTCATAAAACAACAGGAGTGTGTCCCAAAAGAGTAGACTACTGCTTGCAGGACTTACTGCACCCAGAGGGGAGCTAGTAATCTTGGCGGGGGAACCGTATATCACACTGTCACCATAGAAAAGCCTACAGACACCGTGATGATGGTGGCCAATAAGACTGGCTGGACTCCTGTTTACTTCAAAAGGCTGTTGACTCAGTGGCCATCATGGTCCTTGATCACCACTGACCCTGGACTGTCTGGGAGTTGAGCGGGCAGGGCTCTGACACCTGGTGCTGTTTGTACGTTAATTCAGGGGCCTAATTGAAGAAAGCGCAGACTACTGGTCAGAGCATCTAGGCTGGCAGAAACGGTCAGCCTAAGGTGGCCGAACAAATGTGGGGCGGGGTGAAACCGGCCCCCACAGCGTCTCTGCACATCTCTTTCCTGGACCCTTAAAGGTCATTAGAATCTATAACGCTTCCAATGCTGGTGCTCGGGTGGACGAGCAGGGAGGCAGGGGGCCTGGGGACAATCAACGTCACCTGGAGGCTGCTGGGGAGAAGCTCTGACCCTCACCCCTTGGTATGAGGGCTCCCAACTCAGCACTCAGCAGTTACAGAAGAAGGGTCTGCACCCTCAGCACTCCAAGAATGAGGAACGGGACAAAAGGCAGAGGAGGGGTTTGTCCCCAGCAAAGCCCATTAAAAATCCCTGGGAGATAAAAATAGAATCTGGGCAATAAAGTCAAGTCTAACCTTTTTTATCCTTTGTGCTTTGTCATGTGCTCCTAGGGTCCCGCATGCAGAGGTTCCACACCCGGCACTTCAGACCAGATTTCCTAGTGCAGAATGGCTGGGTCGACACCTCAGCTCCTGGGGCCCAGTGCAGACTCCGCGATATAGAGCCTGAGCTGCAGCCAACCCGGCCCTCGAGAGCTCCGCCCCCTCCCTCCCACTGACTCTGACAGGATCTCTACACAGCAGCCCAGCCCACAGCCCACGGGGTAGTGCATGCTCTCACCTCTCCATTCTCTGATCAAAATATAAAGTTTCCTTTGCTTGTGAACCAAACTCAGTCTCGATCTGTTGGCCCCAATGACACTGCGCAGGGGGACACTTGTTGGGGTCCACTCTGGAGGATCAGTAACAGAAATTGAGACTATTGTAACCTCAATGAACAGATGTGTGAGCCAAACTGTAGTTAACATAGAACAGTGTATAAGGCTCGGGTAAAATAAGATGTTTCTAACGCTTCCATTGGATATTTCCATCACTTTATTATAAGCAAGTTCAGTGAAAAGGTTTGTCTTATTTGTCAGGTCAATATTAGAGAAACGAAGTGATTTCTTTCCAAGGATGTACATCTAATAATCTTGGTTAAAGCTTCAATCTTGTTTTAAATGCTTTTCCATTGAAAATGATACCTCTCTTTCAGCTCCCCCATTTCTGAGAAGTATAAAATCTTATAATTTATTATTACCAAAGCGGAAAGGTGGGAGGAGGGATAAATTAACAGTTTGGGATTAACACATACACACTGCTATGTATAAAATAGATCATCAACAAGGAACTACTATCTACGCGTGGAACAACTCCTACGGAGCACCTACTGAACGCTGGCAGAAGACCTCAGACCTCCCAAAAGGCAAGGAACCCCCCACGTACCTGGTTAGGGCAAAAGAAAAAACTAAACAGAGACAAAAGAATAGGGACGGGTCCTGCACCAGCGGGAGAGAGCTGTGAAGGAGGAAAAGTGTCCACACACTAGGAGCCCCTTCGCGGGTGGAGACTTCGGGAGGCGGAGTGGGGGAGCTTGGGAGCCGCGGAGGAGAGCACAGCAACAGGGGTGCGGAAGGCAAAGCGGAGAGATTCCAGCGCAGAGGATCGGGCCGACCGGCACTCACCAGCCGAGAGGCTTGTCTGCTCGCCCGCCGGGGCGGGCGGGACTGGGAGCTGAGGCTCCGGCTTTTGTTGGAGCGCCGGGAGAGGACTGAGGTTGGCGGCGTGAACACAGCCTGCAGGGCGTTGGTGTGCCGCGGCTGGCCGGGAGAGAGTCTGGGGAGGGGTCTGGACCTGCTGAAGAGGCAAGAGACTTTTACGTCCCTCTTTGTTTCCTGGTGCACGAGGAGGGGGGATTGGGAACGCTGCTAGGGAGAGCTCCGGAGACGGGCGCGAGCCGCGGCTAAGAGTGCGGAGCCCAGAGACGGACATGGGACGCTAAGGCCGCTGCTGCCGCCGCCAGGAGGCCTGTGTGCGAGCGCAGGTCACTAGCCACACGCCCTTCCGGGGAGCCTGTGCAGCCCGCCGCTGCCGGGGTCCCGGGATCCGGGGACGGCTCCCCCGGGAGAGCGCACGGCGCGCCTCAGGCTGCAGCGTCACGCCGGCCTCTGCCACTGCAGGCCCGCCCTGCACTCCGTGACCCTCCCTACCCCCCGGCCTGGGTGAGCCAGAGCCTCCGAATCAGCGGCTCCTTTAACCCCGTCCTGTCTGAGCAAAGAACAGACGCCCTCCGGCGACCTACACGCACAGGCGGGGCCAAATCCAAAGCTGAGCCCCTGGGAGCTGTGAGAACAAAGAAGAGAAAGGGAAATTTCTTCCAGCAGCCTCAGAAGCAGTGGATTAAAGCTCCACAATCAACTTGATATACCCTGCATCTGTGGAATACCTGAATAGACAACAAATCATCCCAAATTAAGGAGCCCTGTGGATGAAAGGCTCTTGGTGCTGCAGCCAGGACTCAGTGCTGTGCCTCTGAGGTGGGAGAGCCAACTTCAGGACACTGGTCCACAAGAGGCCTCCCAGCTGCACATAATATCAAACAGCAAAAATCTCCGAGAGATCTCCATCTCAACGCCAGCACCCAGCTTCACTCAACGACCAGCAAGCTACAGTGCTGGACATCCTATGCCAAACAACTAGCAAGACAGAAACACAACCCCATCCATTAGCAGAGAGGCTGCCCAAAATCATAATAAGTCTACAGACACCCCAAAACACACCACCAGACGTGGACCTGCCCACCAGAAAGACAAGATCCAGCCTCATACACCAGAACACAGGCACTAGTACCCTCCACCAGGAAGCCTACACAACCCACTGAACCAACCTTAGCCACTGGGGACAGACTCAAAAAACAACAGGAACTACGAACATTCAGCCTGCAAAAAAAAAAAAAAAAGGAGACCCCAAACACAGTAAGATAAGCAAAATGAGAAGACAGAAAAACACACAGCAGATGAAGGAGCAAGATAAAAACCCACCAGACCTAACAAATGAAGAGGAAATAGGCAGTCTACCTGAAAAAGAATTCAGAATAATGATAGTAAGGTTGATCCGAAATCTTGGAGATAGAATGGACAATAGAATGGACAAATTGCAAGAATCAGTTAACAAGGACCTAGAAGAACTAAAGATGAAACAAGCAACGATGAACAACACAATAAATGAAATTAAAAGTACTCTAGATGGGATCAATAGCAGAATAACTGAGGCAGAAGAACGGATAAGTGACCTGGAAGATAAAATAGTGGAAATAACTACTGCAGAGCAGAATAAAGAAAAAAGAATGAAAAGAACTGAGGACAGTCTCAGAGACCTCTGGGACAACATTAAACGCACCAACATTCGAATTATAGGGGTTCCAGAAGAAGAAGAGAAAAAGAAAGGGACTGAGAAAATATTTGAAGAGATTATAGTTGAAAACTTCCCTAATATGGGAAAGGAAATAGTTAATCAAGTCCAGGAAGCACAGAGAGTCCCATACAGGATAAATCCAAGGAGAAATACGCCAAGACACATATTAATCAAACTGTCAAAAATTAAATACAAAGAAAACATATTAAAAGCAGCAAGGGAAAAACAACAAATAACACACAAGGGAATCCCCATAAGGTTAACAGCTGATCTTTCAGCAGAAACTCTGCAAGCCAGAAGGGAGTGGCAGGACATATTGAAAGTGTTGAAGGAGAAAAACCTGCAACCAAGATTACTCTACCCAGCAAGGATCTCATTCAGATTTGATGGAGAAATTAAAACCTTTACAGACAAGCAAAAGCTGAGAGAGTTCAGCACCACCAAACCAGCTCTACAACAACTGCTAAAGGAACTTCTCTAGGCAAGAAACACAAAAGAAGGAAAGGACCTACAATAACAAACCCAAAACAATGAAGAAAATGGGAATAGGAACACACATATCGATAATTACCTTAAATGTAAATGGACTAAATGCTCCCACCAAAAGACACAGATTGGCTGAATGGATACAAAAACAAGACCCATATATTTGCTGTCTACAAGAGACCCACTTCAGACCTAGAGACACATACAGACTGAAAGTAAGGGGATGGAAAAAGGTATTTCATGCAAGTGGAAACCAAAAGAAAGCTGGAGTAGCAATTCTCATATCAGACAAAATAGACTTTAAAACAAAGACTATTAGAAGAGACAAAGAAGGACACTACATAATGATCAAGGGATCAATCCAAGAGGAAGATATAACAATTGTAAATATTTATGCACCCAACATAGGTGCACCTCAATACATAAGGCAAATACTGACAACCATAAAAGGGGAAATCGACAGTAACACATTCATAGTAGGGGACTTTAACACCCCACTTTCACCAATGGACAGATCATCCAAAATGAAAATAAATAAGGAAACACAAGCTTTAAATGATACATTAAACGAGATGGAGTTAATTGATATTTATAGGACATTCCATCCAAAAACAACAGAATACACATTTTTCTCAAGTGCTCATGGAACATTCTCCAGGATAGATCATATCTTGGGTCACAAATCAAGCCTTGGTAAATTTAAGAAAATTGAAATTGTATCAAGTATTTTTTCTGACCACAACGCCATGAGACTAGATATCAATTACAGGAAAAGATCTGTAAAAAATACAAACACATGGAGGCTAAACAATACACTACTTAATAATGAAGATATCACTGAAGAAATCAAAGAGGAAATCAAAAAATACCTAGAAACAAATGACAATGGAGACACAACGACCCAAAACCTGTGGGATGCAGCAAAAGCAGTTCTAAGGGGGAAGTTTATAGCAATACAAGCCCACCTTAAGAAGCAGGAAGCATCTCGAATAAACAACCTAACCTTGCACCTCAAGCAATTAGAGAAAGAAGAACAAAAAAACCCCAAAGCTAGCAGAAGGAAAGAAATCATAAAAATCAGATCAGAAATAAATGAAAAAGAAATGAAGGAAACAATAGCAAAGATCAATAAAACTAAAAGCTGGTTCTTTGAGAAGATAAACAAAATAGATAAACCACTAGCCAGACTCATCAAGAAAAAAAGGGAGAAGACCCAAATCAATAGAATTAGAAATGAAAAAGGAGAGGTAACAACTGACACTGCAGACATAAAAGAGATCATGAGAGATTACTACAAGCAACTCTATGCCAATAAAATGGACAATCTGGAAGAAATGGACAAATTCTTAGAAAGGCACAACCTGCCAAGACTGAATCAGGAAGAAATAGAAAATATGAACAGACCAATCACAAGCACTGAAATTGAAACTGTGATTAAAAATCTTCCAACAAAGAAAAGCCCAGGACCAGATGGCTTCACAGGCGAATTCTATCAAACATTTAGAGAAGAGCTAACACCTATCCTTCTCAAACTCTTCCAAAATATAGCAGAGGGAGGAACACTCCCAAACTCCTTCTACGAGGCCACCATCACCTTGATACCAAAACCAGACAAGGATGTCACAAAGAAAGAAAACTACAGGCCAATATCACTGATGAACATAGATGCAAAAATCCTCAACAAAATACTAGCAAACAGAAT
Organism: Leucopleurus acutus; assembly: GCF_964270905.1. Taxonomy (NCBI): domain Eukaryota; kingdom Metazoa; phylum Chordata; class Mammalia; order Artiodactyla; family Delphinidae; genus Leucopleurus; species Leucopleurus acutus. The sequence continues at coordinate 1,517 of NW_028138752.1, read as the reverse complement.
CCAACAGCACATTAAAAAGATCATACACCATGATCAAGTGGGGTTTATTCCAGGAATGCAAGGATTCTTCAATATACGCAAATCTATCAATGTGATAAACCATATTAACAAACTGAAGGAGAAAAACCATATGATCATCTCAATAGATGCAGAGAAAGCTTTTGACAAAATTCAACACCCATTTATGATAAAAACCCTGCAGAAAGTAGGCATAGAGGGAACTTTCCTCAACATAATAAAGGCCATATATGACAAGCCCACAGCAAACATCATCCTCAATGGTGAAAAACTGAAAGCATTTCCACTAAGATCAGGAACAAGACAAGGTTGCCCACTCTCACCACTCTTATTCAACATAGTTTTGGAAGTTTTAGCCACAGCAATCAGAGAAGAAAAGGAAATAAAAGGAATCCAAATCGGAAAAGAAGAAGTAAAGCTGTCACTGTTTGCAGATGACATGATCCTATACATAGAGAACCCTAAAGATGCTACCAGAAAACTACTAGAGCTAATCAATGAATTTGGTAAAGTGGCAGGATACAAAATTAATGCACAGAAATCTCTGGCATTCCTATATACTAATGATGAAAAATCTGAAAGTGAAATCAAGAAAACACTCCCATTTACCATTGCAACAAAAAGAATAAAATATCTAGGAATAAACCTACCTAAGGACACAAAAGATCTGTATGCAGAAAATTATAAGACCCTGATGAAAGAAATTAAAGATGATACAAATAGATGGAGAGATATACCATGTTCTTGGATTGGAAGAATCAACATTGTGAAAATGACTCTACTACCGAAAGCAATCTATAGATTCAATGCAATCCCTATCAAACTACCACTGGCATTTTTCACAGAACTAGAACAAAAAATTTTGCAATTTGTATGGAAACACAAAAGACCCCGAATAGCCAAAGCAATCTTGAGAACGAAAGAAGGAACTGGAGGAATCAGGCTCCCAGACTTCAGACTATACTACAAAGCTACAGTTATCAAGACGGTATGGTACTGGCACAAAAACAGAAAGATAGATCAATGGAACAGGATAGAAAGCCCAGAGATAAACCCACGCACATATGGTCACCTTATCTTTGACAAAGGAGGCAGAAATGTACAGTGGAGAAAGGACAGCCTATTCAATAAGTGGTGCTGGGAAAACTGGACAGCTACATGTAAAAGTATGAAATTAGATCACTCCCTAACACCGTACACAAAAATAAGCTCAAAATGGATTAAAGACCTAAATGTAAGGCCAGAAACTGTCAAACTCTTAGAGGAAAACATAGGCAGAACACTCTATGACATAAATCACAGCAAGGTCCTTTTTGACCCACCTCCTAGAGAAATGGAAATAAAAAGAAGAGTAAACAAATGGGACCTAATGAAACTTAAAAGCTTTTGCGCAGCAAAGGAAACCATAAAGAAGACCAAAAGACAACCCTCAGAATGGGAGAAAATATTTGCAAATGAAGCAACTGACAAAGGATTGATCTCCAAAATTTATAAGCAGC
>NW_028138753.1:0-100203 GCF_964270905.1 Leucopleurus acutus | reverse complement strand
CCCCATATTAAACGCCTAAGAATATACCTGACTAGTAAGAATCTTAAAACCTATGGATTTATATGTCTCCGAAAGAGAATCAAGCGTGTGTACAGCGGCATAAACGCAGCAGTGATAGGACTGTTGAGGTTCGGTGAGCAAATGCAGACCCTTTGAAGTCATATTGCATGGTACCCATTCCATGGGTCTCAACTCTCCATGTTTAAGGGATTCTTCCTTCAGCTAAAACATGCCTGTGGAACCCAGAGTATCATCCACTGTGTGATCGGGAAACGTGTTCAAATGTGTCTTAGTTTTCGTCCCCTGGTACTCGGGTGCAACATTCCAGACGCTTTACTAACACTCTCCCCACTTGGAGAGTCAGTGCCTAAAACCTCCTGTTTGGCCCAGTTTGCAATTTCTGTGGAAAATGAACAGGAATAGGGAGAACCAATGAGAGACTAGGTGGAGGTGTCTGGACGGGCAAATTTAACTCTCATTTCCCACCAGGAAGAGTAATTAACCAAAGGCTCAGCATGCCGTGCCGGAACCAAACTAGGGCCTGAAGCAATCCTGCGGTGTTGCGGCCAGCTCACAAGAAAGCGAGTTGAAGAAAGGAGCTCAGGGGCACTGTAATTCACAAACCTGCAGAGTTATAAATGACAGCTATCTTCCAAAAATATATTGAAGTAAGGCTGTCAAGAGGACTTGAAAGTGGAGCAGAATTGCAGGAAACCGATTTCAGGAGGTAGACTGGAATTGCATGTAAAGCATAGGAAAAGAGGCAGAACGTCCACAATGATGCACTTGGCCAAAAAGGGCGTATGCGTTTTTTCCTGAATATATTCAGGAAAAAACGCATACGCACTTTTTGGCCAACCAAGCAAGCTTGCAAAGGAAATCTGCACTACAATGAAGTCTCACTGCCCCCCGGTCAAAAGGGCCATCCGAAAAAAGTGTAAAATCCAGAAAGGCAGGACAGGCCATGGAGAACTGGGAGCCTTGTTATGCTGATGGGCAGGATGTAAATTGCCAGCAGCCACTCTGGAGAAGTGTATGGTGTTTCCTGAAACATCCAAAAAACAAAGCAACAGAGCCTAGGTCACTTCCACTTATGGTCCTATAGCTTAGGGAAATTAAAATCAAAAAGACACAGCCACCCCAAAGTTTGGGACGGCTCTGTTTACAAGAACCTCGTTTACGGTACAAGTTCAATATCACAGAAAGCGAAAAATGGATAAAGAAGTTGTGGTACTTACGTACAATGCAATATCACTCAGCAATGAAATCTATGTCATCAGGCCCATAGCAGCATAATGAGTGGATTCAGGTACGATGATTCTAAGTGAAATAAGTCACACAGAAAAAGAAACATCATAAGATATCACTACTACACGGAATGTAAACTTGGCTTCACAAGAACTGAATTACAAAACAGAACAGGGTGTCAAATGTAGAAAACCAACTTATGCTTGCTTAAGGGGAAAGGTGAGTTGGGGTGCTGCATAAAACCAGAGATTGAAATGAGCACAGATACCATTCCATAAGCCAAATATGTAATAGACAAGAGCTACTCCTTGCTCAACGAAGTGGACTCAACACCCCATATTAAACGCCTAAGAATATACATGACTAGTAAGAATCTTAAAACCTATGGATTTATATGTCTCCGAAAGAGAATCAAGCGTGTGTACAGCGGCATAAACGCAGCAGTGATAGGACTGGTGAGGTTCGGTGAGCAAATGCAGACCCTTTGAAGTCATATTGCATGGTACCCATTCCATGGGTCTCAACTCTCCATGTTTAAGGGATTCTTCCTTCAGCTAAAACATGCATGTGGAACCCAGAGTATGATCCACCGTGTGATCGGGAAACGTGTTCAAATGTGTCTCAGTTTTCGTCCCCTGGTACTCGGGTGCAACATTCCAGACGCTTTACTAACACTCTCCCCACTTGGAGAGTCAGTGCCTTTAACCTCCTGTTTGGCCCAGTTTGCAATTTCTGTGGAAAATGAACAGGAATAGGGAGAACCAATGAGAGATTAGGTGGAGGTGTCTGGACGGGCAAATTTAACTCTCATTTCCCACCAGGAAGAGGAATTAACCAAAGGCTCAGCATGCCGAGCCGGATCCAAACTAGGGCCTGAAGCAATCCTGCGGTGTTGCGGCCAGCTCACAAGAAAGCGAGTTGAAGAAAGGTGCTCAGGGTCACTGTAATTCACAAACCTGCAGAGTTATAAATGACAGCTGTCTTCCAAAAATATATTGAAGTAAGGCAGCCAAGAGGAGTTGAAAGCCGGGCAGAATTGCAGGAAACCGATTTCAGGAGGTAGACTGGAATTGCATGTAAAGCATAGGAAAAGAGGCAGAACGTCCACAATGATGCACTTGGCCAAAAAGGGCGTATGCGTTTTTTCCTGAATATATTCAGGAAAAAACGCATACGCCCTTTTTGGCCAACCAAGCAAGCTTGCAAAGGAAATCTGCACTACAATGAAGTCTCACTGCCCCCCGGTCAAAAGGGCCATCTGAAAAAAGTGTAAAATCCAGAAAGGCAGGACAGGCCATGGAGAACTGGGAGCCTTGTTATGCTGATGGGCGGGATGTAAATTGCCAGCAGCCACTCTGGAGAAGTGTATGGTGTTTCCTGAAACATCCAAAAAACAAAGCAACAGAGCCTAGGGCACTTCCACTTATGGTCCTATAGCTTAGGGAAATTAAAATCAAAAAGACACAGCCACCCCAAAGTTTGGGACGGCTCTGTTTACAAGAACCTCGTTTATGGTACAAATTCAATATCACAGAAAGCGAAAAATGGATAAAGAAGTTGTGGTACTTACGTACAATGCAATATCACTCAGCAATGAAATCTATGTCATCAGGCCCGTAGCAGCATAATGAGTGGATTCAGGTACGATGATTCTAAGTGAAATAAGTCACACAGAAAAAGAAACATCATAAGATATCACTACTACACGGAATGTAAACTTGGCTTCACAAGAACTGAATTACAAAACAGAACAGGGTGTCAAATGGAGAAAACCAACTTATGCTTGCTTAAGGGGAAAGGTGAGTTGGGGTGCTGCATAAAACCAGAGATTGAAATGAGCACAGATACCGTTCCATAAGCCAAATATGTAATAGACAAGAGCTACTCCTTGCTCAACGAAGTGGACTCAACACCCCATATTAAACGCCTAAGAATATACCTGACTAGTAAGAATCTTAAAACCTATGGATTTATATGTCTCCGAAAGAGAATCAAGCGTGTGTACAGCGGCATAAACGCAGCAGTGATAGGACTGTTGAGGTTCGGTGAGCAAATGCAGACCCTTTGAAGTCATATTGCATGGTACCCATTCCATGGGTCTCACCTCTCCATGTTTAAGGGATTCTTCCTTCAGCTAAAACATGCATGTGGAACCCAGAGTATGATCCACCGTGTGATCGGGAAACGTGTTCAAATGTGTCTCAGTTTTCGTCCCCTGGTACTCGGGTGCAACATTCCAGACGCTTTACTAACACTCTCCCCACTTGCAGAGTCAGTGCCTTTAACCTCCTGTTTGGCCAAGTTTGCACTTTCTGCGGAAAATGAACAGGAATAGGGAGAACCAATGAGAGACTAGGTGGAGGTGTCTGGACGGGCAAATTTAACTCTCATTTCCCACCAGGAAGAGGAATTAACCAAAGGCTCAGCATGCCGTGCCGGATCCAAACTAGGGCCTGAAGCAATCCTGCGGTGTTGCGGCCAGCTCACAAGAAAGCGAGTTGAAGAAAGGTGCTCGGGGCACTGTAATTCACAAACCTGCAGAGTTATAAATGACAGCTATCGTCCAAAAATATACTGAAGTAAGGCTGCCAAGAGGACTTGAAAGCGGGGCAGAATTGCAGGAAACCGATTTCAGGAGGTAGACTGGAATTGCATTTAAAGCATAGGAAAAGAGGCAGAACGTCCACAATGATGCACTTGGCCAAAAAGGGCGTATGCGTTTTTTCCTGAATATATTCAGGAAAAAACGCATACGCCCTTTTTGGCCAACCAAGCAAGCTTGCAAAGGAAATCTGCACTACAATGAAGTCTCACTGCCCCCCGGTCAAAAGGGCCATCTGAAAAAAGTGTAAAATCCAGAAAGGCAGGACAGGCCATGGAGAACTGGGAGCCTTGTTATGCTGATGGGCGGGATGTAAATTGCCAGCAGCCACTCTGGAGAAGTGTATGGTGTTTCCTGAAACATCCAAAAAACAAAGCAACAGAGCCTAGGGCACTTCCACTTATGGTCCTATAGCTTAGGGAAATTAAAATCAAAAAGACACAGCCACCCCAAAGTTTGGGACGGCTCTGTTTACAAGAACCTCGTTTACGGTACAAGTTCAATATCACAGAAAGCGAAAAATGGATAAAGAAGTTGTGGTACTTACGTACAATGCAATATCACTCAGCAATGAAATCTATGTCATCAGGCCCGTAGCAGCATAATGAGTGGATTCAGGTACGATGATTCTAAGTGAAATAAGTCACACAGAAAAAGAAACATCATAAGGTATCACTAATACATGGAATGTAAACTTGGCTACACAGGAACTGAATTACAAAGCAAAACAGGGTCTCAAATGTAGAAAACCAACTTATGCTTGCTTAAGGGGAAAGGTGAGTTGGGGTGCTGCATAAAACCAGAGATTGAAATTAGCACAGATACCGTTCCATAAGCCAAATATGTAATAGAGAAGAGCTACTCCTTGCTCAACGAACTGGACTCAACACCCCATATTAAACGCCTAAGAATATACCTGACTAGTAAGAATCTTAAAACCTATGGATTTATATGTCTCCGAAAGAGAATCAAGCGTTTGAACAGCGACATAAACGCAGCAGTGATAGGATTGGTGAGGTTCGGTGAGCAAATGCAGACCATTTGAAGTCATATTGCATGGTACCCATTCCATGGGTCTCAACTCTCCATGTTTAAGGGATTCTTTCTTCAGCGAAAACATGCAAGTGGAACCCAGAGTATGATCCACCGTGTGGTCGGAAAACGTGTTCAAATGTGTCTCAGTTTTCGTCCCCTGGTACTCGGGTGCAACATTCCAGACGCTTTACTAACAATCTCCCCACTTGGAGAGTCAGTGCCTTTAACCTCCTGTTTGGCCCAGTTTGCAATTTCTGTGGAACATGAACAGGAATAGGGAGAACCAATGAGAGACTAGGTGGACGTGTCCGAACAGGCAAATTTAACTCTCATTTCCCACCAGGAAGAGGAATTAACCAAGGGCTCAGCGTGCCGTGCCAGAACCACACTAGGGCCAGACGCAATCCTGCGGTGTTGCGGCCAGTTCACAAGAAAGCGAGTTGAAGAAAGGAGATCAGGGACACTGTAATTCACAAACCTGCAGAGTTATAAATGACAGCTATCTTCCAAAAATATATTGAAGGAAGGATGCCAAGAGGACTTGAAAGCGGGGCAGGATTCCAGGAAACCGATTTCAGGAGGTAGACTGGAATTGCATGTAAAGCATAGGAAAAGAGGCAGAACGTCCACAATGATGCACTTGGCCAAAAAGGGCGTATGCGTTTTTTCCTGAATATATTCAGGAAAAAACGCATACGCCCTTTTTGGCCAACCAAGCAAGCTTGCAAAGGAAATCTGCACTACAATGAAGTCTCACTGCCCCCCGGTAAAAAGGGCCATCTGAAAAAAGTGTAAAATCCAGAAAGGCAGGACAGGCCATGGAAAATGGGAGCCTTGTTATGCTGATGGGCTGGATGTAAATTGCCAGCAGCCACTCTGGAGAAGTGTATGGTGTTTCCTGAAACATCAAAAAACAAAGCAACAGAGCCTAGGGCACTTCCACTTATGGTCTTATAGCTTAGGGAAATTAAAATCAAAACGACACAGCCACCCCAAAGTTTGGGACGGCTCTGTTTACAAGAACCTCGTTTACGGTACAAGTTCAATATCACAGAAAGAGAAAAATGGATAAAGAAGTTGTGGTACTTACGTACAATGCAATATCACTCAGCAATGAAATCTATGTCATCAGGCCCGTAGCAGCATAATGAGTGGATTCAGGTACGATGATTCTAAGTGAAATAAGTCACACAGAAAAAGAAACATCATAAGATATCACTACTACACGGAATGTAAACTTGGCTACACAGGAAGTGAATTACAAAACAGAACAGGGTGTCAAATGTAGAAAACCAACTTATGCTTGCTTAAGGGGAAAGGTGAGTTGGGGTGCTGCATACAACAAGAGATTGAAATTAGCAGAGATACCGTTCCATAAGCCAAATATGTAATAGACAAGAGCTACTCCTTGCTCAGCGAAGTGGACTCAACACCCCACATTAAACGCCTAAGAATATACCTGACTAGTAAGAATGTTAAAACCTATGGATTTATATGTCTCCGAAAGAGAATCAAGCGTGTGTACAGCGGCATAAACGCAGCAGTGATAGGATTGGTGAGGTTCGGTGAGCAAATGCAGACCCTTTGAAGTCATATTGCATGGTTCCCATTCCATGGGTCTCAACTCTCCATGTTTAAGGGATTCTTCCTTCAGCTAAAACATGCATGTGGAACCCAGAGTATGATCCACCGTGTGATCGGGAAACGTGTTCAAATGTGTCTCAGTTTTCGTCCCCAGGTACTCGGGTGCAACATTCCAGACGCTTTACTAACACTCTCCCCACTTGGACAGTCAGTGCCTTTAACCTCCTTTTTGGCCCATTTTGCAATTTCTGTGGAAAATGAACAGGAATAGGGAGAACCAATGAGAGACTAGGTGGAGGTGTCTGGACGGGCAAATTTAACTCTCATTTCCCACCAGGAAGAGGAATTAACCAAAGGCTCAGCATGCCGTGCCGGAACCAAACTAGGGCCTGAAGCAATCCTGCGGTGTTGCGGCCAGCTCACAAGAAAGCGACTTGAAGAAAGGAGGTCAGGGGCACTGTAATTCACAAACCTGCAGAGTTATAAATGACAGCTATCTTCCAAAAATATATTGAAGTAAGGCTACCAAGAGGAGTTGAAAGCGGGCAGAATTGCAGGAAACCGATTTCAGGAGGTAGACTGGCATTGCATGTAAAGCATAGGAAAAGAGGCAGAAGTCCACAATGATGCACTTGGCCAAATAGGGCGTATGCGTCAGGAAAAAACGCATACGCCCTTTTTGGCCAACCAAGCAAGCTTGCAAAGGAAATCTGCACTACAATGAAGTCTCACTGCCCCCCGGTAAAAAGGGCCATCTGAAAAAAGTGTAAAATCCAGAAAGGCAGGACAGGCCATGGAGAACTGGGACCCTTGTTATGCTGAAGGGCGGGATGTAAATTGCCAGCAGCCACTCTGGAGAAGTGTATGGTGTTTCCTGAAACATCCAAAAAACAAAGCAACAGAGCCTAGGGCACTTCCACTTATGGTCCTATTGCTTAGGGAAATTAAAATCATAAAGACACAGCCACCCCAAAGATTGGGACGGCTCTGTTTACAAGAACCTCTTTTACGGTAGAAGTTCAATATCACACAAAGCGATAAATGGATAAAGAAGTTGTGGTACTTACGTACAATGCAATATCACTCAGCAATGAAATCTATGTCATCAGGCCCATAGCAGCATAATGAGTGGATTCAGGTACGATGATTCTAAGTGAAATAAGTCACACAGAAAAAGAAACATCATAAGATATCACTACTACACGGAATGTAAACCTGGCTACACAGGAAGTGAATTACAAAACAGAACAGGGTGTCAAATGTAGAAAACCAACTTATGCTTGCTTAAGGGGAAAGGTGAGTTGGGGTGTTGCATAAAACCAGAGATTGAAATTAGCACAGATACCGTTCCATAAGCCAAATATGTAATAGACAAGAGCTACTCCTTGCTCAACGAAGTGGACTCAACACCCCATATTAAACGCCTAAGAATATACCTGACTAGTAAGAATCTTAAAACCTATGGATTGATATGTTTCCGAAAGAGAATCAAGCGTGTGTACAGCGGCATAAACGCAGCAGTGATAGGACTGGTGAGGTTCGGTGAGCAAATGCAGACCCATTGAAGTCATATTGCATGGTACCCATTCCATGGGTCTCAACTCTCCATGTTTAAGGGATTCTTCCTTCAGCTAAAACATGCCTGTGGAACACAGAGTATGATCCACTGTGTGATCGGGAAACGTGTTCAATTGTGTCTCAGTTTTCGTCCCCTGGTACTCGGGTGCAACATTCCAGACGCTTTACTAACACTCTCCCCACTTGGAGAGTCAGTGCCTAAAACCTCCTGTTTGGCCCAGTTTGCAATTTCTGTGGAAAATGAACAGGAATAGGGAGAACCAATGAGAGACTAGGTGGAGGTGACTGGACGGGCAAATTTAACTCTCATTTCCCACCAGGAAGAGGAATTAACCAAAGGCTCAGCATGCCGTGCCGGAACCAAACGAGGGCCTGAAGCAATCCTGCGGTGTTGCGGCCAGCTCACAAGAAAGCGAGTTGAAGAAAGGAGCTCAGGGGCACTGTAATTCACAAACCTGCAGAGTTATAAATGACAGCTATCTTCCAAAAATATATTGAAGTAAGGCTGTCAAGAGGACTTGAAAGTGGAGCAGAATTGCAGGAAACCGATTTCAGGAGGTAGACTGGAATTGCATGTAAAGCATAGGAAAAGAGGCAGAACGTCCACAATGATGCACTTGGCCAAAAAGGGCGTATGCGTTTTTTCCTGAATATATTCAGGAAAAAACGCATACGCACTTTTTGGCCAACCAAGCAAGCTTGCAAAGGAAATCTGCACTACAATGAAGTCTCACTGCCCCCCGGTCAAAAGGGCCATCCGAAAAATGTGTAAAATCCAGAAAGGCAGGACAGGCCATGGAGAACTGGGAGCCTTGTTATGCTGATGGGCGGGATGTAAATTGCCAGCAGCCACTCTGGAGAAGTGTATGGTGTTTCCTGAAACATCCAAAAAACAAAGCAACAGAGCCTAGGGCACTTCCACTTATGGTCCTATAGCTTAGGGAAATTAAAATCAAAAAAACACAGCCACCCCAAAGTTTGGGACGGCTCTGTTTACAAGAACCTCGTTTACGGTACAAGTTCAATATCACAGAAAGTGAAAAATGGATAAAGAAGTTGTGGTACTTACGTACAATGCAATATCACTCAGCAATGAAATCTATGTCATCAGGCCCGTAGCAGCATAATGAGTGGATTCAGGTACGATGATTCTAAGTGAAATAAGTCACACAGAAAAAGAAACATCATAAGATATCACTAATACACGGAATGTAAACTTGGCTACACAAGAACTGAATTACAAAACAGAACAGGGTGTCAAATGTAGAAAACCAACTTATGCTTGCTTAAGGGGAAAGGTGAGTTGGGGTGCTGCATAAAACCAGAGATTGAAATTAGCACAGATACCGTTCCATAAGCCAAATATGTAATAGAGAAGAGCTACTCCTTGCTCAACGAACTGGACTCAACACCCCATATTAAACGCCTAAGAATATACCTGACTAGTAAGAATCTTAAAACCTATGGATTTATATGTCTCCGAAAGAGAATCAAACGTGTGTACAGTGGCATAAACGTAGCAGTGATAGGATTGGTGAGGTTCGGTGAGCAAATGCAGACCCTTTGAAGTCATATTGCATGGTACCCATTCCATGGGTCTCAACTCTCCATGTTTAAGGGATTCTTCCTTCAGCTAAAACATGCCTGTGGAACCCAGAGTATGATCCACCATGTGATCAGAAAACGTTTTCAAATGTGTCTCAGTTTTCGTCCCCTGGTACTCGGGTGCAACATTCCAGACGCTTTACTAACACTCTTCCCACTTTGAGAGTCAGTGCCTAAAACCTCCTGTTTGGCCCAGTTTGCAAATTCTGTGGAAAATGAACAGGAATAGGGAGAACCAATGAGAGACTAGGTGGAGGTGTCTGGACGGGCAAATTTAACTCTCATTTCCCACCAGGAAGAGGAATTAACCAAAGGCTCAGCATGCCGTGCCGGAACCAAACTAGGGCCTGAAGCAATCCTGCGGTGTTGCGGCCAGCTCACAAGAAAGCGAGTTGAAGAAAGGAGCTCAGGGGCACTGTAATTCACAAACCTGCAGAGTTATAAATGACAGCTATCTTCCAAAAATATATTGAAGTAAGGCTGCCAAGAGGAGTTGAAAGCGGGCAGAATTGCAGGAAACCGATTTCAGGAGGTAGACTGGAATTGCATGTAAAGCATAGGAAAAGAGGCAGAACGTCCACAATAATGCACTTGGCCAAAAAGGGCGTATGCGTTTTTTCCTGAATATATTCAGGAAAAAACGCATACGCACTTTTTGGCCAACCAAGCAAGCTTGCAAAGGAAATCTGCACTACAATGCAGTCTCACTGCCCCCCGGTCAAAAGGGCCATCTGAAAAAAGTGTAAAATCCAGAAAGGCAGGACAGGCCATGGAGAAATGGGAGCCTTGTTATGCTGATGGGCGGGATGTAAATTGCCAGCAGCCACTCTGGAGAAGTGTATGGTGTTTCGAGAAACATCCAAAAAACAAAGCAACAGAGCCTAGGACACTTCCACTTATGGTCCTATAGCTTAGGGAAATTAAAATCAAAAAGACACACCCACCCCAAAGTTTGGGACGGCTCTGTTTACAAGAACCTCGTTTACGGTACAAGTTCAATATCACACAAAGCAAAAAATGGATAAAGAAGTTGTGGTACTTAGGCACAATGCAATATCACTCAGCAATGAAATCTATGTCATCAGGCCCATAGCAGCATAATGAGTGGATTCAGGTACGATGATTCTAAGTGAAATAAGTCACACAGAAATCAAACATCAGAAGATATCACTAATACACGGAATGTAAACTTGGCTACACAAGAACTGAATTACAAAACAGAACAGGGTGTCAAATGTAGAAAACCAACTTATGCTTCCTTAAGGGGAAAGGTGAGTTGGGGTGCTGCATAAAACCAGAGATTGAAATTAGCACAGATACCGTTCCATAAGCCAAATATGTAATAGACAAGAGCTACTCCTTGCTCAACGAAGTGGACTCAACACCCCACATTAAACGCCTAAGAATATACCTGACTAGTAAGAATGTTAAAACCTATGGATTTATATGTCTCCGAAAGAGAATAAAGCGTGTGTACAGCAGCATAAACGCAGCAGTGATAGGATTGGTGAGGTTCGGTGAGCAAATGCAGACCCTTTGAAGTCATATTGCATGGTACCCATTCCATGGGTCTCAACTCTCCATGTTTAAGGGATTCTTCCTTCAGCTAAAACATGCATGTGGAACCCAGAGTATGATCCACCGTGTGATTGGGAAACGTGTTCAAATGTGTCTCAGTTTTCGTCCCCAGGTACTCGGGTGCAACATTCCAGACGCTTTACTAACACTCTCCCCACTTGGACAGTCAGTGCCTTTAACCTCCTGTTTGGCCCAGTTTGCAATTTCTGTGGAAAATGAACAGGAATAGGGAGAACCAATGAGAGACTAGGTGGATGTGTCTGGACGGGCAAATTTAACTCTCATTTCCCACCAGGAAGTGGAATTAACCAAAGGATCAGCATGCCGTGCCGGAACCAAACTAGGGCCTGAAGCAATCCTGCGGTGTTGCGGCCAGCTCACAAGAAAGCGACTTGAAGAAAGGAGGTCAGGGGCACTGTAATTCACAAACCTGCAGAGTTATAAATGACAGCTATCTTCCAAAAATATATTGAAGTAAGGCTGCCAAGAGGAGTTGAAAGCGGGCAGAATTGCAGGAAACCGATTTCAGGAGGTAGACTGGAATTGCATGTAAAGCATAGGAAAAGAGGCAGAAGTCCACAATGATGCACTTGGCCAAAAAGGGCGTATGCGTCAGGAAAAAACGCATACGCCCTTTTTGGCCAACCAAGCAAGCTTGCAAAGGAAATCTGCACTACAATGAAGTCTCACTGCCCCCCGGTAAAAGGGCCATCTGAAAAAAGTGTAAAATCCAGAAAGGCAGGACAGGCCATGGAGAACTGGGAGCCTTGTTATGCTGATGGGCGGGATGTAAATTGCCAGCAGCCACTCTGGAGAAGTGTATGGTGTTTCCTGAAACATCCAAAAAACAAAGCAACAGAGCCTAGGGCACTTCCACTTATGGTCCTATAGCTTAGGGAAATTAAAATCAAAAAGACACAGCCACCCCAAAGATTGGGACGGCTCTGTTTACAAGAACCTCTTTTACGGTACAAGTTCAATATCACACAAAGCGATAAATGGATAAAGAAGTTGTGGTACTTACGTACAATGCAATATCACTCAGCAATGAAATCTATGTCATCAGGCCCATAGCAGCATAATGAGTGGATTCAGGTACGATGATTCTAAGTGAAATAAGTCACACAGAAAAAGAAACATCATAAGATATCACTACTACACGGAATGTAAACTTGGCTACACAGGAAGTGAATTACAAAACAGAACAGGGTGTCAAATGTAGAAAACCAACTTATGCTTGCTTAAGGGGAAAGGTGAGTTGGGGTGTTGCATAAAACCAGAGATTGAAATTAGCACAGATACCGTTCCATAAGCCAAATATGTAATAGACAAGAGCTACTCCTTGCTCAACGAAGTGGACTCAACACCCCATATTAAACGCCTAAGAATATACCTGACTAGTAAGAATCTTAAAACCTATGGATTGATATGTTTCCGAAAGAGAATCAAGCGTGTGTACAGCGGCATAAACGCAGCAGTGATAGGACTGGTGAGGTTCGGTGAGCAAATGCAGACCCATTGAAGTCATATTGCATGGTACCCATTCCACGGGTCTCAACTCTCCATGTTTAAGGGATTCTTCCTTCAGCTAAAACATGCCTGTGGAACACAGAGTATGATCCACTGTGTGATCGGGAAACGTGTTCAAATGTGTCTCAGTTTTCGTCCCCTGGTACTCGGGTGCAACATTCCAGACGCTTTACTAACACTCTCCCCACTTGGAGAGTCAGTGCCTTTAACCTCCTGTTTGGCCCAGTTTGCAATTTCTGTGGAAAATGAACAGGAATAGGGAGAACCAATGAGAGACTAGGTGGAGGTGTCTGGACGGGCAAATTTAACTCTCATTTCCCACCAGGAAGAGGAATTAACCAAAGGCTCAGCATGCCGTGCCGGAACCAAACTAGGGCCTGAAGCAATCCTGCGGTGTTGCGGCCAGCTCACAAGAAAGCGAGTTGAAGAAAGGAGCTCAGGGGCACTGTAATTCACAAACCTGCAGAGTTATAAATGACAGCTATCTTCCAAAAATATATTGAAGTAAGGCTGCCAAGAGGAGTTGAAAGCGGGCAGAATTGCAGGAAACCGATTTCAGGAGGTAGACTGGAATTGCATGTAAAGCATAGGAAAAGAGGCAGAACGTCCACAATAATGCACTTGGCCAAAAAGGGCGTATGCGTTTTTTCCTGAATATATTCAGGAAAAAACGCATACGCACTTTTTGGCCAACCAAGCAAGCTTGCAAAGGAAATCTGCACTACAATGAAGTCTCACTGCCCCCCGGTCAAAAGGGCCATCTGAAAAAAGTGTAAAATCCAGAAAGGCAGGACAGGCCATGGAGAACTGGGAGCCTAGTTATGCTGATGGGCGGGATGTAAATTGCCAGCAGCCACTCTGGAGAAGTGTATGGTGTTTCCTGAAACATCCAAAAAACAAAGCAACAGAGCCTAGGGCACTTCCACTTATGGTCCTATAGCTTAGGGAAATTAAAATCAAAAAGACACAGCCACCCCAAAGTTTGGGACGGCTCTGTTTACAAGAACCTCGTTTACGGTACAAGTTCAATATCACAGAAAGCGAAAAATGGATAAAGAAATTGTGGTACTTACGTACAATGCAATATCACTCAGCAATGAAATCTATGTCAACAGGCCCGTAGCAGCATAATGAGTGGATTCAGGTACGATGATTCTAAGTGAAATTAGTCACACAGAAAAAGAAACATCATAAAATATCACTAATACACGGAATGTAAACTTGGCTACACAAGAACTGAATTACAAAACAGAACAGGGTGTCAAATGTAGAAAACCAACTTATGCTTGCTTAAGGGGACGGGTGAGTTGGGGTGCTGCATAAAACCAGAGATTGAAATGAGCACAGATACCGTTCCATAAGCCAAATATGTAATAGACAAGAGCTACTCCTTGCTCAACGAAGTGGACTCAACACCCCATATTAAACGCCTAAGAATATACCTGACTAGTAAGAATCTACCTGACTAGTAAGAATCTTAAAACCTATGGATTTATATGTCTCCGAAAGAGAATCAAGTGTGTGTACAGCGGCATAAACGCAGCAGTGATAGGATTGGTGAGGTTCGGTGAGCAAATGCAGACCCTTTGAAGTCATATTGCATGGTACCCATTCCATGGGTCTCAACTCTCCATGTTTAAGGGATTCTTCCTTCAGCTAAAACATGCATGTGGAACCCAGAGTATGATCCACCATGTGGTCGGAAAACGTGTTCAAATGTGTCTCAGTTTTTGTCCCCTGGTACTCGGGTGCAACATTCCAGACGCTTTACTAACACTCTCCCCACTTGGAGAGTCAGTGCCTTTAACCTCCTGTTTGGCCCAGTTAGCAATTTCTGCGGAAGATGAACAGGAATAGGGAGAACCAATGAGAGATTAGGTGGAGGTGTCCGGACGGGCCAATTTAACTCTCATTTCCCACCAGGAAGAGGAATTAACCAAAGGCTCAGCATGCCGTGCCGGAACCAAACTAGGGCC
Organism: Leucopleurus acutus; assembly: GCF_964270905.1. Taxonomy (NCBI): domain Eukaryota; kingdom Metazoa; phylum Chordata; class Mammalia; order Artiodactyla; family Delphinidae; genus Leucopleurus; species Leucopleurus acutus. The sequence goes on along the minus strand of NW_028138753.1, from coordinate 85,467 downwards.
TGAAGCAATCCTGCGGTGTTGCGGCCAGCTCACAAGAAAGCGAGTTGAAGAAAGGAGCTCAGGGGCACTGTAATTCACAAACCTGCAGAGTTATAAATGACAGCTATCTTCCAAAAATATATTGAATTAGGATGCCAAGAGGAGTTGAAAGCAGGGCAGAATTGCAGGAAACCGATTTCAGGAGGTAGACTGGAATTGCATGTAAAGCATAGGAAAAGAGGCAGAACGTCCACAATGATGCACTTGGCCAAAAAGGGCGTATGCGTTTTTTCCTGAATATATTCAGGAAAAAACGCATACGCCCTTTTTGGCCAACCAAGCAAGCTTGCAAAGGAAATCTGCACTACAATGAAGTCTCACTGCACCGCGGTCAAAAGGGCCATCTGAAAAAAGTGTAAAATCCAGAAAGGCAGGACAGGCCATGGAGAACTGGGAGCCTAGTTATGCTGATGGGCGGGATGTAAATTGCCAGCAGCCACTCTGGAGAAGTGTATGGTGTTTCCTGAAACATCCAAAAAACAAAGCAACAGAGCCTAGGGCACTTCCACTTATGGTCCTATAGCTTAGGGAAATTAAAATCAAAAAGACACAGCCACCCCAAATTTTGGGACGGCTCTGTTTACAAGAACCTCGTTTACGGTACAAGTTCAATATCACACAAAGCAAAAAATGGATAAAGAAGTTGTGGTACTTAGGCACAATGCAATATCACTCAGCAATGAAATCTATGTCATCAGGCCCATAGCAGCATAATGAGTGGATTCAGGTACGATGATTCTAAGTGAAATAAGTCACACAGAAATCAAACATCAGAAGATATCACTAATACACGGAATGTAAACTTGGCTACACAAGAACTGAATTACAAAACAGAACAGGGTGTCAAATGTAGAAAACCAACTTATGCTTCCTTAAGGGGAAAGGTGAGTTGGGGTGCTGCATAAAACCAGAGATTGAAATTAGCACAGATACCGTTCCATAAGCCAAATATGTAATAGACAAGAGCTACTCCTTGCTCAACGAAGTGGACTCAACACCCCACATTAAACGCCTAAGAATATACCTGACTAGTAAGAATGTTAAAACCTATGGATTTATATGTCTCCGAAAGAGAATAAAGCGTGTGTACAGCAGCATAAACGCAGCAGTGATAGGATTGGTGAGGTTCGGTGAGCAAATGCAGACCCTTTGAAGTCATATTGCATGGTACCCATTCCATGGGTCTCAACTCTCCATGTTTAAGGGATTCTTCCTTCAGCTAAAACATGCATGTGGAACCCAGAGTATGATCCACCGTGTGATTGGGAAACGTGTTCAAATGTGTCTCAGTTTTCGTCCCCAGGTACTCGGGTGCAACATTCCAGACGCTTTACTAACACTCTCCCCACTTGGACAGTCAGTGCCTTTAACCTCCTGTTTGGCCCAGTTTGCAATTTCTGTGGAAAATGAACAGGAATAGGGAGAACCAATGAGAGACTAGGTGGATGTGTCTGGACGGGCAAATTTAACTCTCATTTCCCACCAGGAAGTGGAATTAACCAAAGGATCAGCATGCCGTGCCGGAACCAAACTAGGGCCTGAAGCAATCCTGCGGTGTTGCGGCCAGCTCACAAGAAAGCGACTTGAAGAAAGGAGGTCAGGGGCACTGTAATTCACAAACCTGCAGAGTTATAAATGACAGCTATCTTCCAAAAATATATTGAAGTAAGGCTGCCAAGAGGAGTTGAAAGCGGGCAGAATTGCAGGAAACCGATTTCAGGAGGTAGACTGGAATTGCATGTAAAGCATAGGAAAAGAGGCAGAAGTCCACAATGATGCACTTGGCCAAAAAGGGCGTATGCGTCAGGAAAAAACGCATACGCCCTTTTTGGCCAACCAAGCAAGCTTGCAAAGGAAATCTGCACTACAATGAAGTCTCACTGCCCCCCGGTAAAAGGGCCATCTGAAAAAAGTGTAAAATCCAGAAAGGCAGGACAGGCCATGGAGAACTGGGAGCCTTGTTATGCTGATGGGCGGGATGTAAATTGCCAGCAGCCACTCTGGAGAAGTGTATGGTGTTTCCTGAAACATCCAAAAAACAAAGCAACAGAGCCTAGGGCACTTCCACTTATGGTCCTATAGCTTAGGGAAATTAAAATCAAAAAGACACAGCCACCCCAAAGATTGGGACGGCTCTGTTTACAAGAACCTCTTTTACGGTACAAGTTCAATATCACACAAAGCGATAAATGGATAAAGAAGTTGTGGTACTTACGTACAATGCAATATCACTCAGCAATGAAATCTATGTCATCAGGCCCATAGCAGCATAATGAGTGGATTCAGGTACGATGATTCTAAGTGAAATAAGTCACACAGAAAAAGAAACATCATAAGATATCACTACTACACGGAATGTAAACTTGGCTACACAGGAAGTGAATTACAAAACAGAACAGGGTGTCAAATGTAGAAAACCAACTTATGCTTGCTTAAGGGGAAAGGTGAGTTGGGGTGTTGCATAAAACCAGAGATTGAAATTAGCACAGATACCGTTCCATAAGCCAAATATGTAATAGACAAGAGCTACTCCTTGCTCAACGAAGTGGACTCAACACCCCATATTAAACGCCTAAGAATATACCTGACTAGTAAGAATCTTAAAACCTATGGATTGATATGTTTCCGAAAGAGAATCAAGCGTGTGTACAGCGGCATAAACGCAGCAGTGATAGGACTGGTGAGGTTCGGTGAGCAAATGCAGACCCATTGAAGTCATATTGCATGGTACCCATTCCACGGGTCTCAACTCTCCATGTTTAAGGGATTCTTCCTTCAGCTAAAACATGCCTGTGGAACACAGAGTATGATCCACTGTGTGATCGGGAAACGTGTTCAAATGTGTCTCAGTTTTCGTCCCCTGGTACTCGGGTGCAACATTCCAGACGCTTTACTAACACTCTCCCCACTTGGAGAGTCAGTGCCTTTAACCTCCTGTTTGGCCCAGTTTGCAATTTCTGTGGAAAATGAACAGGAATAGGGAGAACCAATGAGAGACTAGGTGGAGGTGTCTGGACGGGCAAATTTAACTCTCATTTCCCACCAGGAAGAGGAATTAACCAAAGGCTCAGCATGCCGTGCCGGAACCAAACTAGGGCCTGAAGCAATCCTGCGGTGTTGCGGCCAGCTCACAAGAAAGCGAGTTGAAGAAAGGAGCTCAGGGGCACTGTAATTCACAAACCTGCAGAGTTATAAATGACAGCTATCTTCCAAAAATATATTGAAGTAAGGCTGCCAAGAGGAGTTGAAAGCGGGCAGAATTGCAGGAAACCGATTTCAGGAGGTAGACTGGAATTGCATGTAAAGCATAGGAAAAGAGGCAGAACGTCCACAATAATGCACTTGGCCAAAAAGGGCGTATGCGTTTTTTCCTGAATATATTCAGGAAAAAACGCATACGCACTTTTTGGCCAACCAAGCAAGCTTGCAAAGGAAATCTGCACTACAATGAAGTCTCACTGCCCCCCGGTCAAAAGGGCCATCTGAAAAAAGTGTAAAATCCAGAAAGGCAGGACAGGCCATGGAGAACTGGGAGCCTAGTTATGCTGATGGGCGGGATGTAAATTGCCAGCAGCCACTCTGGAGAAGTGTATGGTGTTTCCTGAAACATCCAAAAAACAAAGCAACAGAGCCTAGGGCACTTCCACTTATGGTCCTATAGCTTAGGGAAATTAAAATCAAAAAGACACAGCCACCCCAAATTTTGGGACGGCTCTGTTTACAAGAACCTCGTTTACGGTACAAGTTCAATATCACACAAAGCAAAAAATGGATAAAGAAGTTGTGGTACTTAGGCACAATGCAATATCACTCAGCAATGAAATCTATGTCATCAGGCCCATAGCAGCATAATGAGTGGATTCAGGTACGATGATTCTAAGTGAAATAAGTCACACAGAAATCAAACATCAGAAGATATCACTAATACACGGAATGTAAACTTGGCTACACAAGAACTGAATTACAAAACAGAACAGGGTGTCAAATGTAGAAAACCAACTTATGCTTCCTTAAGGGGAAAGGTGAGTTGGGGTGCTGCATAAAACCAGAGATTGAAATTAGCACAGATACCGTTCCATAAGCCAAATATGTAATAGACAAGAGCTACTCCTTGCTCAACGAAGTGGACTCAACACCCCACATTAAACGCCTAAGAATATACCTGACTAGTAAGAATGTTAAAACCTATGGATTTATATGTCTCCGAAAGAGAATAAAGCGTGTGTACAGCAGCATAAACGCAGCAGTGATAGGATTGGTGAGGTTCGGTGAGCAAATGCAGACCCTTTGAAGTCATATTGCATGGTACCCATTCCATGGGTCTCAACTCTCCATGTTTAAGGGATTCTTCCTTCAGCTAAAACATGCATGTGGAACCCAGAGTATGATCCACCGTGTGATTGGGAAACGTGTTCAAATGTGTCTCAGTTTTCGTCCCCAGGTACTCGGGTGCAACATTCCAGACGCTTTACTAACACTCTCCCCACTTGGACAGTCAGTGCCTTTAACCTCCTGTTTGGCCCAGTTTGCAATTTCTGTGGAAAATGAACAGGAATAGGGAGAACCAATGAGAGACTAGGTGGATGTGTCTGGACGGGCAAATTTAACTCTCATTTCCCACCAGGAAGTGGAATTAACCAAAGGATCAGCATGCCGTGCCGGAACCAAACTAGGGCCTGAAGCAATCCTGCGGTGTTGCGGCCAGCTCACAAGAAAGCGACTTGAAGAAAGGAGGTCAGGGGCACTGTAATTCACAAACCTGCAGAGTTATAAATGACAGCTATCTTCCAAAAATATATTGAAGTAAGGCTGCCAAGAGGAGTTGAAAGCGGGCAGAATTGCAGGAAACCGATTTCAGGAGGTAGACTGGAATTGCATGTAAAGCATAGGAAAAGAGGCAGAAGTCCACAATGATGCACTTGGCCAAAAAGGGCGTATGCGTCAGGAAAAAACGCATACGCCCTTTTTGGCCAACCAAGCAAGCTTGCAAAGGAAATCTGCACTACAATGAAGTCTCACTGCCCCCCGGTAAAAGGGCCATCTGAAAAAAGTGTAAAATCCAGAAAGGCAGGACAGGCCATGGAGAACTGGGAGCCTTGTTATGCTGATGGGCGGGATGTAAATTGCCAGCAGCCACTCTGGAGAAGTGTATGGTGTTTCCTGAAACATCCAAAAAACAAAGCAACAGAGCCTAGGGCACTTCCACTTATGGTCCTATAGCTTAGGGAAATTAAAATCAAAAAGACACAGCCACCCCAAAGATTGGGACGGCTCTGTTTACAAGAACCTCTTTTACGGTACAAGTTCAATATCACACAAAGCGATAAATGGATAAAGAAGTTGTGGTACTTACGTACAATGCAATATCACTCAGCAATGAAATCTATGTCATCAGGCCCATAGCAGCATAATGAGTGGATTCAGGTACGATGATTCTAAGTGAAATAAGTCACACAGAAAAAGAAACATCATAAGATATCACTACTACACGGAATGTAAACTTGGCTACACAGGAAGTGAATTACAAAACAGAACAGGGTGTCAAATGTAGAAAACCAACTTATGCTTGCTTAAGGGGAAAGGTGAGTTGGGGTGTTGCATAAAACCAGAGATTGAAATTAGCACAGATACCGTTCCATAAGCCAAATATGTAATAGACAAGAGCTACTCCTTGCTCAACGAAGTGGACTCAACACCCCATATTAAACGCCTAAGAATATACCTGACTAGTAAGAATCTTAAAACCTATGGATTGATATGTTTCCGAAAGAGAATCAAGCGTGTGTACAGCGGCATAAACGCAGCAGTGATAGGACTGGTGAGGTTCGGTGAGCAAATGCAGACCCATTGAAGTCATATTGCATGGTACCCATTCCACGGGTCTCAACTCTCCATGTTTAAGGGATTCTTCCTTCAGCTAAAACATGCCTGTGGAACACAGAGTATGATCCACTGTGTGATCGGGAAACGTGTTCAAATGTGTCTCAGTTTTCGTCCCCTGGTACTCGGGTGCAACATTCCAGACGCTTTACTAACACTCTCCCCACTTGGAGAGTCAGTGCCTTTAACCTCCTGTTTGGCCCAGTTTGCAATTTCTGTGGAAAATGAACAGGAATAGGGAGAACCAATGAGAGACTAGGTGGAGGTGTCTGGACGGGCAAATTTAACTCTCATTTCCCACCAGGAAGAGGAATTAACCAAAGGCTCAGCATGCCGTGCCGGAACCAAACTAGGGCCTGAAGCAATCCTGCGGTGTTGCGGCCAGCTCACAAGAAAGCGAGTTGAAGAAAGGAGCTCAGGGGCACTGTAATTCACAAACCTGCAGAGTTATAAATGACAGCTATCTTCCAAAAATATATTGAAGTAAGGCTGCCAAGAGGAGTTGAAAGCGGGCAGAATTGCAGGAAACCGATTTCAGGAGGTAGACTGGAATTGCATGTAAAGCATAGGAAAAGAGGCAGAACGTCCACAATAATGCACTTGGCCAAAAAGGGCGTATGCGTTTTTTCCTGAATATATTCAGGAAAAAACGCATACGCACTTTTTGGCCAACCAAGCAAGCTTGCAAAGGAAATCTGCACTACAATGAAGTCTCACTGCCCCCCGGTCAAAAGGGCCATCTGAAAAAAGTGTAAAATCCAGAAAGGCAGGACAGGCCATGGAGAAATGGGAGCCTTGTTATGCTGATGGGCGGGATGTAAATTGCCAGCAGCCACTCTGGAGAAGTGTATGGTGTTTCGAGAAACATCCAAAAAACAAAGCAACAGAGCCTAGGACACTTCCACTTATGGTCCTATAGCTTAGGGAAATTAAAATCAAAAAGACACACCCACCCCAAAGTTTGGGACGGCTCTGTTTACAAGAACCTCGTTTACGGTACAAGTTCAATATCACACAAAGCAAAAAATGGATAAAGAAGTTGTGGTACTTAGGCACAATGCAATATCACTCAGCAATGAAATCTATGTCATCAGGCCCGTAGCAGCATAATGAGTGGATTCAGGTACGATGATTCTAAGTGAAATAAGTCACACAGAAAAACAAACATCAGAAGATATCACTAATACACGGAATGTAAACTTGGCTACACAAGAACTGAATTACAAAACAGAACAGGGTGTCAAATGTAGAAAACCAACTTATGCTTGCTTAAGGGGAAAGGTGAGTTGGGGTGCTGCATAAAACCAGAGATTGAAATTAGCACAGATACCGTTCCATAAGCCAAATATGTAATAGACAAGAGCTACTCCTTGCTCAACGAAGTGGACTCAACACCCCACATTAAACGCCTAAGAATATACCTGACTAGTAAGAATGTTAAAACCTATGGATTTATATGTCTCCGAAAGAGAATCAAGCGTGTGTACAGCAGCATAAACGCAGCAGTGATAGGATTGGTGAGGTTCGGTGAGCAAATGCAGACCCTTTGAAGTCATATTGCATGGTACCCATTCCATGGGTCTCAACTCTCCATGTTTAAGGGATTCTTCCTTCAGCTAAAACATGCATGTGGAACCCAGAGTATGATCCACCGTGTGATTGGGAAACGTGTTCAAATGTGTCTCAGTTTTCGTCCCCAGGTACTCGGGTGCAACATTCCAGACGCTTTACTAACACTCTCCCCACTTGGACAGTCAGTGCCTTTAACCTCCTGTTTGGCCCAGTTTGCAATTTCTGTGGAAAATGAACAGGAATAGGGAGAACCAATGAGAGACTAGGTGGGGGTGTCTGGACGGGCAAATTTAACTCTCATTTCCCACCAGGAAGAGGAATTAACCAAAGGCTCAGCATGCCGTGCCGGAACCAAACTAGGGCCTGAAGCAATCCTGCGGTGTTGCGGCCAGCTCACAAGAAAGCGAGTTGAAGAAAGGAGCTCAGGGGCACTGTAATTCACAAACCTGCAGAGTTATAAATGACAGCTATCTTCCAAAAATATATTGAAGTAAGGCTGCCAAGAGGAGTTGAAAGCGGGCAGAATTGCAGGAAACCGATTTCAGGAGGTAGACTGGAATTGCATGTAAAGCATAGGAAAAGAGGCAGAAGTCCACAATGATGCACTTGGCCAAAAAGGGCGTATGCATCAGGAAAAAACGCATACGCCCTTTTTGGCCAACCAAGCAAGCTTGCAAAGGAAATCTGCACTACAATGAAGTCTCACTGCCCCCCGGTAAAAAGGGCCATCTGAAAAAAGTGTAAAATCCAGAAAGGCAGGACAGGCCATGGAGAACTGGGAGCCTTGTTATGCTGATGGGCGGGATGTAAATTGCCAGCAGCCACTCTGGAGAAGTGTATGGTGTTTCCTGAAACATCCAAAAAACAAAGCAACAGAGCCTAGGGCACTTCCACTTATGGTCCTATAGCTTAGGGAAATTAAAATCAAAAAGACACAGCCACCCCAAAGTTTGGGACGGCTCTGTTTACAAGAACCTCGTTTATGGTACAAGTTCAATATCACAGAAAGCGAAAAATGGATAAAGAAGTTGTGGTACTTACGTACAATGCAATATCACTCAGCAATGAAATCTATGTCATCAGGCCCGTAGCAGCATAATGAGTGGATTCAGGTACGATGATTCTAAGTGAAATAAGTCACACAGAAAAAGAAACATCATAAGATATCACTACTACACGGAATGTAAACTTGGCTTCACAAGAACTGAATTACAAAACAGAACAGGGTGTCAAATGGAGAAAACCAACTTATGCTTGCTTAAGGGGAAAGGTGAGTTGGGGTGCTGCATAAAACCAGAGATTGAAATTAGCACAGATACCGTTCCATAAGCCAAATATGTAATAGACAAGAGCTACTCCTTGCTCAACGAAGTGGACTGAACACCCCATATTAAACGCCTAAGAATATACCTGACTAGTAAGAATCTTAAAACCTATGGATTTATATGTCTCCGAAAGAGAATCAAGCGTGTGTACAGCGGCATAAACGCAGCAGTGATAGGACTGTTGAGGTTCGGTGAGCAAATGCAGACCCTTTGAAGTCATATTGCATGGTACCCATTCCATGGGTCTCAACTCTCCATGTTTAAGGGATTCTTCCTTCAGCTAAAACATGCCTGTGGAACCCAGAGTATCATCCACTGTGTGATCGGGAAACGTGTTCAAATGTGTCTTAGTTTTCGTCCCCTGGTACTCGGGTGCAACATTCCAGACGCTTTACTAACACTCTCCCCACTTGGAGAGTCAGTGCCTAAAACCTCCTGTTTGGCCCAGTTTGCAATTTCTGTGGAAAATGAACAGGAATAGGGAGAACCAATGAGAGACTAGGTGGAGGTGTCTGGACGGGCAAATTTAACTCTCATTTCCCACCAGGAAGAGTAATTAACCAAAGGCTCAGCATGCCGTGCCGGAACCAAACTAGGGCCTGAAGCAATCCTGCGGTGTTGCGGCCAGCTCACAAGAAAGCGAGTTGAAGAAAGGAGCTCAGGGGCACTGTAATTCACAAACCTGCAGAGTTATAAATGACAGCTATCTTCCAAAAATATATTGAAGTAAGGCTGTCAAGAGGACTTGAAAGTGGAGCAGAATTGCAGGAAACCGATTTCAGGAGGTAGACTGGAATTGCATGTAAAGCATAGGAAAAGAGGCAGAACGTCCACAATGATGCACTTGGCCAAAAAGGGCGTATGCGTTTTTTCCTGAATATATTCAGGAAAAAACGCATACGCACTTTTTGGCCAACCAAGCAAGCTTGCAAAGGAAATCTGCACTACAATGAAGTCTCACTGCCCCCCGGTCAAAAGGGCCATCCGAAAAAAGTGTAAAATCCAGAAAGGCAGGACAGGCCATGGAGAACTGGGAGCCTTGTTATGCTGATGGGCAGGATGTAAATTGCCAGCAGCCACTCTGGAGAAGTGTATGGTGTTTCCTGAAACATCCAAAAAACAAAGCAACAGAGCCTAGGTCACTTCCACTTATGGTCCTATAGCTTAGGGAAATTAAAATCAAAAAGACACAGCCACCCCAAAGTTTGGGACGGCTCTGTTTACAAGAACCTCGTTTACGGTACAAGTTCAATATCACAGAAAGCGAAAAATGGATAAAGAAGTTGTGGTACTTACGTACAATGCAATATCACTCAGCAATGAAATCTATGTCATCAGGCCCATAGCAGCATAATGAGTGGATTCAGGTACGATGATTCTAAGTGAAATAAGTCACACAGAAAAAGAAACATCATAAGATATCACTACTACACGGAATGTAAACTTGGCTTCACAAGAACTGAATTACAAAACAGAACAGGGTGTCAAATGTAGAAAACCAACTTATGCTTGCTTAAGGGGAAAGGTGAGTTGGGGTGCTGCATAAAACCAGAGATTGAAATGAGCACAGATACCATTCCATAAGCCAAATATGTAATAGACAAGAGCTACTCCTTGCTCAACGAAGTGGACTCAACACCCCATATTAAACGCCTAAGAATATACATGACTAGTAAGAATCTTAAAACCTATGGATTTATATGTCTCCGAAAGAGAATCAAGCGTGTGTACAGCGGCATAAACGCAGCAGTGATAGGACTGGTGAGGTTCGGTGAGCAAATGCAGACCCTTTGAAGTCATATTGCATGGTACCCATTCCATGGGTCTCAACTCTCCATGTTTAAGGGATTCTTCCTTCAGCTAAAACATGCATGTGGAACCCAGAGTATGATCCACCGTGTGATCGGGAAACGTGTTCAAATGTGTCTCAGTTTTCGTCCCCTGGTACTCGGGTGCAACATTCCAGACGCTTTACTAACACTCTCCCCACTTGGAGAGTCAGTGCCTTTAACCTCCTGTTTGGCCCAGTTTGCAATTTCTGTGGAAAATGAACAGGAATAGGGAGAACCAATGAGAGATTAGGTGGAGGTGTCTGGACGGGCAAATTTAACTCTCATTTCCCACCAGGAAGAGGAATTAACCAAAGGCTCAGCATGCCGAGCCGGATCCAAACTAGGGCCTGAAGCAATCCTGCGGTGTTGCGGCCAGCTCACAAGAAAGCGAGTTGAAGAAAGGTGCTCAGGGTCACTGTAATTCACAAACCTGCAGAGTTATAAATGACAGCTGTCTTCCAAAAATATATTGAAGTAAGGCAGCCAAGAGGAGTTGAAAGCCGGGCAGAATTGCAGGAAACCGATTTCAGGAGGTAGACTGGAATTGCATGTAAAGCATAGGAAAAGAGGCAGAACGTCCACAATGATGCACTTGGCCAAAAAGGGCGTATGCGTTTTTTCCTGAATATATTCAGGAAAAAACGCATACGCCCTTTTTGGCCAACCAAGCAAGCTTGCAAAGGAAATCTGCACTACAATGAAGTCTCACTGCCCCCCGGTCAAAAGGGCCATCTGAAAAAAGTGTAAAATCCAGAAAGGCAGGACAGGCCATGGAGAACTGGGAGCCTTGTTATGCTGATGGGCGGGATGTAAATTGCCAGCAGCCACTCTGGAGAAGTGTATGGTGTTTCCTGAAACATCCAAAAAACAAAGCAACAGAGCCTAGGGCACTTCCACTTATGGTCCTATAGCTTAGGGAAATTAAAATCAAAAAGACACAGCCACCCCAAAGTTTGGGACGGCTCTGTTTACAAGAACCTCGTTTATGGTACAAATTCAATATCACAGAAAGCGAAAAATGGATAAAGAAGTTGTGGTACTTACGTACAATGCAATATCACTCAGCAATGAAATCTATGTCATCAGGCCCGTAGCAGCATAATGAGTGGATTCAGGTACGATGATTCTAAGTGAAATAAGTCACACAGAAAAAGAAACATCATAAGATATCACTACTACACGGAATGTAAACTTGGCTTCACAAGAACTGAATTACAAAACAGAACAGGGTGTCAAATGGAGAAAACCAACTTATGCTTGCTTAAGGGGAAAGGTGAGTTGGGGTGCTGCATAAAACCAGAGATTGAAATGAGCACAGATACCGTTCCATAAGCCAAATATGTAATAGACAAGAGCTACTCCTTGCTCAACGAAGTGGACTCAACACCCCATATTAAACGCCTAAGAATATACCTGACTAGTAAGAATCTTAAAACCTATGGATTTATATGTCTCCGAAAGAGAATCAAGCGTGTGTACAGCGGCATAAACGCAGCAGTGATAGGACTGTTGAGGTTCGGTGAGCAAATGCAGACCCTTTGAAGTCATATTGCATGGTACCCATTCCATGGGTCTCACCTCTCCATGTTTAAGGGATTCTTCCTTCAGCTAAAACATGCATGTGGAACCCAGAGTATGATCCACCGTGTGATCGGGAAACGTGTTCAAATGTGTCTCAGTTTTCGTCCCCTGGTACTCGGGTGCAACATTCCAGACGCTTTACTAACACTCTCCCCACTTGCAGAGTCAGTGCCTTTAACCTCCTGTTTGGCCAAGTTTGCACTTTCTGCGGAAAATGAACAGGAATAGGGAGAACCAATGAGAGACTAGGTGGAGGTGTCTGGACGGGCAAATTTAACTCTCATTTCCCACCAGGAAGAGGAATTAACCAAAGGCTCAGCATGCCGTGCCGGATCCAAACTAGGGCCTGAAGCAATCCTGCGGTGTTGCGGCCAGCTCACAAGAAAGCGAGTTGAAGAAAGGTGCTCGGGGCACTGTAATTCACAAACCTGCAGAGTTATAAATGACAGCTATCGTCCAAAAATATACTGAAGTAAGGCTGCCAAGAGGACTTGAAAGCGGGGCAGAATTGCAGGAAACCGATTTCAGGAGGTAGACTGGAATTGCATTTAAAGCATAGGAAAAGAGGCAGAACGTCCACAATGATGCACTTGGCCAAAAAGGGCGTATGCGTTTTTTCCTGAATATATTCAGGAAAAAACGCATACGCCCTTTTTGGCCAACCAAGCAAGCTTGCAAAGGAAATCTGCACTACAATGAAGTCTCACTTCCCCCCGGTCAAAAGGGCCATCTGAAAAAAGTGTAAAATCCAGAAAGGCAGGACAGGCCATGGAGAACTGGGAGCCTAGTTATGCTGATGGGCGGGATGTAAATTGCCAACAGCCACTCGGGAGAGGTGTATGGTGTTTCCTGAAACATCTAAAAAACAAAGCAACAGAGCCTAGGGCACTTCCACTTATGGTCCTATAGCTTAGGGAAATTAAAATCCAAAAGACACAGCCACCCCAAAGTTTGGGACGGCTCTGTTTACAAGAACCTCGTTTACGGTACAAGTTCAATATCGCAGAAAGTGAAAAATGGATAAAGAAGTTGTGGTACTTACGTACAATGCAATATCACTCAGCAATGAAATCTATGTCATCAGGCCCGTAGCAGCATAATGAGTGGATTCAGGTATGATGATTCTAACTGAAATAAGTCACACAGAAAAAGAAACATCATAAGATATCACTAATACACGGGATGTAAACTTGGCTACACAGGAACTGGATTACAAAACAGAACAGGGTCTCAAATTTAGAAAACCAACTTATGCTTGCTTAAGGGGAAAGTTGAGTTGGGGTGCTGCATCAAACCAGAGATTGTAATGAGCACAGATAAAGTTCCTTAAGCCAAATATGGAATAGACAAGAACTACTCCTTGCTCAACGAAATGGACTCAACACCCCATATCAAACGCCTAAGAATGTACCTGACTAGTAAGTATCTTAAAACCTATGGATTGCTATGTCTCTGAAAGAAAATCAAGCGTGTGTACAGGGGCACAAACACAGCAGTGATAGGATTGGAGAGGTTCGGTGAGCAAATGAAGACCCTTTGAAGTCATATTGCATGGTACCCATTCCACGGGTCTCAACTCTCCAGGTTTAAGGGATTCTTCCTTCAGCTAAAACATGCACGTGGAACCCAGAGTATGATCAACCGTGTGATCGGGAGACGTGTTCCAATATGTCTCAGTTCTCGTCCCCTGGTACTCGGGTGCAACATTCCAGACGCTTTACTAACACTCTCCCGACTTGGAGAGTCAGTGCCTTTAACCTCCTGTTTGGCCCAGTTTGCAATTTCTGCGGAAGATGAACAGGAATAGGGAGAACCAATGAGAGACTAGCTGGAGGTGTCTGGACGGGCAAATTTAACTCTCATTTCCCACCAGGAAGAAGAATTAACCAAAGGCTCAGCGTGCCGTGCCGGAACCAGATTAGGGCCTGAAGCAATCCTGCGGTGTTGCGGCCAGCTCACAAGAAAGCGAGTTGAAGAAAGGAGCTCAGGGGCACTGTAATTCACAAACCTGCAGAGTTATAAATGACAGCTATCGTCCAAAAATATACTGAAGTAAGGCTGCCAAGAGGACTTGAAAGCGGGGCAGAATTGCAGGAAACCGATTTCAGGACGTAGACTGGAATTGCATTTAAAGCATAGGAAAAGAGGCAGAACGTCCACAATGATGCACTTGGCCAAAAAGGGCGTATGCGTTTTTTCCTGAATATATTCAGGAAAAAACGCATACGCCCTTTTTGGCCAACCAAGCAAGCTTGCAAAGGAAATCTGCACTACAATGAAGTCTCACTTCCCCCCGGTCAAAAGGGCCATCTGAAAAAAGTGTAAAATCCAGAAAGGCAGGACAGGCCATGGAGAACTGGGAGCCTTGTTATGCTGATGGGCGGGATGTAAATTGCCAACAGCCACTCGGGAGAGGTGTATGGTGTTTCCTGAAACATCTAAAAAACAAAGCAACAGAGCCTAGGGCACTTCCACTTATGGTCCTATAGCTTAGGGAAATTAAAATCAAAAAGACACAGCCACCCCAAAGTTTGGGATGGCTCTGTTTACAAGAACCTCGTTTATGGTACAAGTTCAATATCGCAGAAAGTGAAAAATGGATAAAGAAGTTGTGGTACTTACGTACAATGCAATATCACTCAGCAATGAAATCTATGTCATCAGGCCCGTAGCAGCATAATGAGTGGATTCAGGTATGATGATTCTAACTGAAATAAGTCACACAGAAAAAGAAACATCATAAGATATCACTAATACACGGGATGTAAACTTGGCTACACAGGAACTGGATTACAAAACAGAACAGGGTCTCAAATTTAGAAAACCAACTTATGCTTGCTTAAGGGGAAAGGTGAGTTGGGGTGCTGCATAAAACCAGAGATTGAAATGAGCACAGATAAAGTTCCTTAAGCCAAATATGGAATAGACAAGAACTACTCCTTGCTCAACGAAATGGACTCAACACCCCATATTAAACGCCTAAGAATGTACCTGACTAGTAAGTATCTTAAAACCTATGGATTGCTATGTGTCTGAAAGAAAATCAAGCGTGTATACAGGGGCATAAACGCAGCAGTGATAGGATTGGAGAGGTTCGGTGAGCAAATGAAGACCCTTTGAAGTCATATTGCATGGTACCCATTCCACGGGTCTCAACTCTCCAGGTTTAAGGGATTCTTCCTTCAGCTAAAACATGCACGTGGAACCCAGAGTATGATCAACCGTGTGATCGGGAGACGTGTTCCAATATGTCTCAGTTCTCGTCCCCTGGTACTCGGGTGCAACATTCCAGACGCTTTACTAACACTCTCCCGACGTGGAGAGTCAGTGCCTTTAACCTCCTGTTTGGCCCAGTTTGCAATTTCTGCGGAAGATGAACAGGAATAGGGAGAACCAATGAGAGACTAGCTGGAGGTGTCTGGACGGGCAAATTTAACTCTCATTTCCCACCAGGAAGAGGAATTAACCAAAGGCTCAGCGTGCCGTGCCGGAACCAGATTAGGGCCTGAAGCAATCCTGCGGTGTTGCGGCCAGCTCACAAGAAAGCGAGTTGAAGAAAGGAGCTCAGGGGCACTGTAATTCACAAACCTGCAGAGTTATAAATGACAGCTATCGTCCAAAAATATACTGAAGTAAGGCTGCCAAGAGGACTTGAAAGCGGGGCAGAATTGCAGGAAACCGATTTCAGGAGGTAGACTGGAATTGCATTTAAAGCATAGGAAAAGAGGCAGAACGTCCACAATGATGCACTTGGCCAAAAAGGGCGTATGCGTATTTTCGTGCAGGAAAAAACGCATACGCCCTTTTTGGCCAACCAAGCAAGCTTGCAAAGGAAATCTGCACTACAATGAAGTCTCACTTCCCGCCTGTCAAAGGGGCCATCTGAAAAAAGTGTAAAATCCAGAAAGGCAGGACAGGCCATGGAGAACTGGGAGCCTTGTTATGCTGATGGGTGGGATGTAAATTGCCAACAGCCACTTGGGAGAGGTGTATGGTGTTTCCTGAAACATCTAAAAAACAAAGCAACAGAGCCTAGGGCACTTCCACTTATGGTCCTATAGCTTAGGGAAATTAAAATCAAAAAGACACAGCCACCCCAAAGTTTGGGACGGCTCTGTTTACAAGAACCTCGTTTACGGTACAAGTTCAATATCGCAGAAAGTGAAAAATGGATAAAGAAGTTGTGGTACTTACGTACAATGCAATATCACTCAGCAATGAAATCTATGTCATCAGGCCCGTAGCAGCATAATGAGTGGATTCAGGTATGATGATTCTAACTGAAATAAGTCACACAGAAAAAGAAACATCATAAGATATCACTAATACACGGAATGTAAACTTGGCTACACAGGAACTGGATTACAAAACAGAACAGGGTCTCAAATTTAGAAAACCAACTTATGCTTGCTTAAGGGGAAAGGTGAGTTGGGGTGCTGCATAAAACCAGAGATTGAAATGAGCACAGATAAAGTTCCTTAAGCCAAATATGGAATAGACAAGAACTACTCCTTGCTCAACGAAATGGACTCAACACCCCATATTAAACGCCTAAGAATGTACCTGACTAGTAAGTATCTTAAAACCTATGGATTGCTATGTCTCTGAAAGAAAATCAAGCGTGTGTACAGGGGCATAAACGCAGCAGTGATAGGATTGGAGAGGTTCGGTGAGCAAATGAAGACCCTTTGAAGTCATATTGCATGGTACCCATTCCACGGGTCTCAACTCTCCAGGTTTAAGGGATTCTTCCTTCAGCTAAAACATGCACGTGGAACCCAGAGTATGATCAACCGTGTGATCGGGAGACGTGTTCCAATATGTCTCAGTTCTCGTCCCCTGGTACTCGGGTGCAACATTCCAGACGCTTTACTAACACTCTCCCGACTTGGAGAGTCAGTGCCTTTAACCTCCTGTTTGGCCCAGTTTGCAATTTCTGCGGAAGATGAACAGGAATAGGGAGAACCAATGAGAGACTAGCTGGAGGTGTCTGGACGGGCAAATTTAACTCTCATTTCCCACCAGGAAGAGGAATTAACCAAAGGCTCAGCGTGCCGTGCCGGAACCAGATTAGGGCCTGAAGCAATCCTGCGGTGTTGCGGCCAGCTCACAAGAAAGCGAGTTGAAGAAAGGAGCTCAGGGGCACTGTAATTCACAAACCTGCAGAGTTATAAATGACAGCTATCGTCCAAAAATATACTGAAGTAAGGCTGCCAAGAGGACTTGAAAGCGGGGCAGAATTGCAGGAAACCGATTTCAGGAGGTAGACTGGAATTGCATTTAAAGCATAGGAAAAGAGGCAGAACGTCCACAATGATGCACTTGGCCAAAAAGGGCGTATGCGTTTTTTCCTGAATATATTCAGGAAAAAACGCATACGCCCTTTTTGGCCAACCAAGCAAGCTTGCAAAGGAAATCTGCACTACAATGAAGTCTCACTTCCCCCCGGTCAAAAGGGCCATCTGAAAAAAGTGTAAAATCCAGAAAGGCAGGACAGGCCATGGAGAACTGGGAGCCTTGTTATGCTGATGGGCGGGATGTAAATTGCCAACAGCCACTCGGGAGAGGTGTATGGTGTTTCCTGAAACATCTAAAAAACAAAGCAACAGAGCCTAGGGCACTTCCACTTATGGTCCTATAGCTTAGGGAAATTAAAATCAAAAAGACACAGCCACCCCAAAGTTTGGGACGGCTCTGTTCACAAGAACCTCATTTACGGTACAAGTTCAATATCGCAGAAAGTGAAAAATGGATAAAGAAGTTGTGGTACTTACGTACAATGCAATATCACTCAGCAATGAAATCTATGTCATCAGGCCCGTAGCAGCATAATGAGTGGATTCAGGTATGATGATTCTAACTGAAATAAGTCACACAGAAAAAGAAACATCATAAGATATCACTAATACACGGGATGTAAACTTGGCTACACAGGAACTGGATTACAAAACAGAACAGGGTCTCAAATTTAGAAAACCAACTTATGCTTGCTTAAGGGGAAAGGTGAGTTGGGGTGCTGCATAAAACCAGAGATTGAAATGAGCACAGATAAAGTTCCTTAAGCCAAATATGGAATAGACAAGAACTACTCCTTGCTCAACGAAATGGACTCAACACCCCATATTAAACGCCTAAGAATGTACCTGACTAGTAAGTATCTTAAAACCTATGGATTGCTATGTGTCTGAAAGAAAATCAAGCGTGTGTACAGGGGCATAAACGCAGCAGTGATAGGATTGGAGAGGTTCGGTGAGCAAATGAAGACCCTTTGAAGTCATATTGCATGGTACCCATTCCACGGGTCTCAACTCTCCAGGTTTAAGGGATTCTTCCTTCAGCTAAAACATGCACGTGGAACCCAGAGTATGATCAACCGTGTGATCGGGAGACGTGTTCCAATATGTCTCAGTTCTCGTCCCCTGGTACTCGGGTGCAACATTCCAGACGCTTTACTAACACTCTCCCGACTTGGAGAGTCAGTGCCTTTAACCTCCTGTTTGGCCCATTTGCAATTTCTGCGGAAGATGAACAGGAATAGGGAGAACCAATGAGAGACTAGCTGGAGGTGTCTGGACGGGCAAATTTAACTCTCATTTCCCACCAGGAAGAGGAATTAACCAAAGGCTCAGTGTGCCGTGCCGGAACCAGATTAGGGCCTGAAGCAATCCTGCGGTGTTGCGGCCAGCTCACAAGAAAGCGAGTTGAAGAAAGGAGCTCAGGGGCACTGTAATTCACAAACCTGCAGAGTTATAAATGACAGCTATCGTCCAAAAATATACTGAAGTAAGGCTGCCAAGAGGACTTGAAAGCGGGGCAGAATTGCAGGAAACCGATTTCAGGAGGTAGACTGGAATTGCATTTAAAGCATAGGAAAAGAGGCAGAACGTCCACAATGATGCACTTGGCCAAAAAGGACGTATGCGTTTTTTCCTGAATATATTCAGGAAAAAACGCATACGCCCTTTTTGGCCAACCAAGCAAGCTTGCAAAGGAAATCTGCACTACAATGAAGTCTCACTTCCCCCCGGTCAAAAGGGCCATCTGAAAAAAGTGTAAAATCCAGAAAGGCAGGACAGGCCATGGAGAACTGGGAGCCTTGTTATGCTGATGGGTGGGATGTAAATTGCCAACAGCCACTTGGGAGAGGTGTATGGTGTTTCCTGAAACATCTATAAAACAAAGCAACAGAGCCTAGGGCACTTCCACTTATGGTCCTATAGCTTAGGGAAATTAAAATCAAAAAGACACAGCCACCCCAAAGTTTGGGACGGCTCTGTTTACAAGAACCTCGTTTACAGTACAAGTTCAATATCGCAGAAAGTGAAAAATGGATAAAGAAGTTGTGGTACTTACGTACAATGCAATATCACTCAGCAATGAAATCTATGTCATCAGGCCCGTAGCAGCATAATGAGTGGATTCAGGTATGATGATTCTAACTGAAATAAGTCACACAGAAAAAGAAACATCATAAGATATCACTAATACACGGGATGTAAACTTGGCTACACAGGAACTGGATTACAAAACAGAACAGGGTCTCAAATTTAGAAAACCAACTTATGCTTGCTTAAGGGGAAAGGTGAGTTGGGGTGCTGCATCAAACCAGAGATTGAAATGAGCACAGATAAAGTTCCTTAAGCCAAATATGGAATAGACAAGAACTACTCCTTGCTCAACGAAATGGACTCAACACCCCATATTAAACGCCTAAGAATGTACCTGACTAGTAAGTATCTTAAAACCTATGGATTGCTATGTCTCTGAAAGAAAATCAAGCGTGTGTACAGGGGCATAAACGCAGCAGTGATAGGATTGGAGACGTTCGGTGAGCAAATGAAGACCCTTTGAAGTCATATTGCATGGTACCCATTCCACGGGTCTCAACTCTCCAGGTTTAAGGGATTCTGCCTTCAGGTAAAACATGCACGTGGAACCCAGAGTATGATCAACCGTGTGATCGGGAGACGTGTTCCAATATGTCTCAGTTCTCGTCCCCTGGTACTCGGGTGCAACATTCCAGACGCTTTACTAACACTCTCCCGACTTGGAGAGTCAGTGCCTTTAACCTCCTGTTTGGCCCAGTTTGCAATTTCTGCGGAAGATGAACAGGAATAGGGAGAACCAATGAGAGACTAGCTGGAGGTGTCTGGACGGGCAAATTTAACTCTCATTTCCCACCAGGAAGAGGAATTAACCAAAGGCTCAGCGTGCCGTGCCGGAACCAGATTAGGGCCTGAAGCAATCCTGCGGTGTTGCGGCCAGCTCACAAGAAAGCGAGTTGAAGAAAGGAGCTCAGGGGCACTGTAATTCACAAACCTGCAGAGTTATAAATGACAGCTATCGTCCAAAAATATACTGAAGTAAGGCTGCCAAGAGGACTTGAAAGCGGGGCAGAATTGCAGGAAACCGATTTCAGGAGGTAGACTGGAATTGCATTTAAAGCATAGGAAAAGAGGCAGAACGTCCACAATGATGCACTTGGCCAAAAAGGGCGTATGCGTTTTTTCCTGAATGAAAAAACGCATACGCCCTTTTTGGCCAACCAAGCAAGCTTGCAAAGGAAATCTGCACTACAATGAAGTCTCACTTCCCCCTGGTCAAAAGGGCCATCTGAAAAAAGTGTAAAATCCAGAAAGGCAGGACAGGCCATGGAGAACTGGGAGCCTTGTTATGCTGATGGGTGGGATGTAAATTGCCAACAGCCACTCGGGAGAGGTGTATGGTGTTTCCAGAAACATCTAAAAAACAAAGCAACAGAGCCTAGGGCACTTCCACTTATGGTCCTATAGCTTAGGGAAATTAAAATCAAAAAGACACAGCCACCCCAAAGTTTGGGACGGCTCTGTTTACAAGAACCTCGTTTACGGTACAAGTTCAATATCGCAGAAAGTGAAAAATGGATAAAGAAGTTGTGGTACTTACGTACAATGCAATATCACTCAGCAATGAAATCTATGTCATCAGGCCCGTAGCAGCATAATGAGTGGATTCAGGTATGATGATTCTAACTGAAATAAGTCACACAGAAAAAGAAACATCATAAGATATCACTAATACACGGGATGTAAACTTGGCTACACAGGAACTGGATTACAAAACAGAACAGGGTCTCAAATTTAGAAACCAACTTATGCTTGCTTAAGGGGAAAGGTGAGTTGGGGTGCTGCATAAAACCAGAGATTGAAATGAGCACAGATAAAGTTCCTTAAGCCAAATATAGAATAGACAAGAACTACTCCTTGCTCAACGAAATGGACTCAACACCCCATATTAAACGCCTAAGAATGTACCTGACTAGTAAGTATCTTAAAACCTATGGATTGCTATGTCTCTGAAAGAAAATCAAGCGTGTGTACAGGGGCACAAACGCAGCAGTGATAGGATTGGAGAGGTTCGGTGAGCAAATGAAGACCCTTTGAAGTCATATTGCATGGTACCCATTCCACGGGTCTCAACTCTCCAGGTTTAAGGGATTCTTCCTTCAGCTAAAACATGCACGTGGAACCCAGAGTATGATCAACTGTGTGATCGGGAGACGTGTTCCAATATGTCTCAGTTCTCGTCCCCTGGTACTCGGGTGCAACATTCCAGACGCTTTACTAACACTCTCCCGACTTGGAGAGTCAGTGCCTTTAACCTCCTGTTTGGCCCAGTTTGCAATTTCTGCGGAAGATGAACAGGAATAGGGAGAACCAATGAGAGACTAGCTGGAGGTGTCTGGACGGGCAAATTTAACTCTCATTTCCCACCAGGAAGAGGAATTAACCAAAGGCTCAGCGTGCCGTGCCGGAACCAGATTAGGGCCTGAAGCAATCCTGCGGTGTTGCGGCCAGCTCACAAGAAAGCGAGTTGAAGAAAGGAGCTCAGGGGCACTGTAATTCACAAACCTGCAGAGTTATAAATGACAGCTATCGTCCAAAAATATACTGAAGTAAGGCTGCCAAGAGGACTTGAAAGCGGGGCAGAATTGCAGGAAACCGATTTCAGGAGGTAGACTGGAATTGCATTTAAAGCATAGGAAAAGAGGCAGAACGTCCAAAATGATGCACTTGGCCAAAAAGGGCGTATGCGTTTTATCCTGAATATATTCAGGAAAAAACGCATACGCCCTTTTTGGCCAACCAAGCAAGCTTGCAAAGGAAATCTGCACTACAATGAAGTCTCACTTCCCCCCGGTCAAAAGGGCCATCTGAAAAAAGTGTAAAATCCAGAAAGGCAGGACAGGCCATGGAGAACTGGGAGCCTTGTTATGCTGATGGGCGGGATGTAAATTGCCAACAGCCACTCGGGAGAGGTGTATGGTGTTTCCTGAAACATCTAAAAAACAAAGCAACAGAGCCTAGGGCACTTCCACTTATGGTCCTATAGCTTAGGGAAATTAAAATCAAAAAGACACAGCCACCCCAAAGTTTGGGACGGCTCTGTTTACAAGAACCTCGTTTACGGTACAAGTTCAATATCGCAGAAAGTGAAAAATGGATAAAGAAGTTGTGGTACTTACGTACAATGCAATATCACTCAGCAATGAAATCTATGTCATCAGGCCCGTAGCAGCATAATGAGTGGATTCAGGTATGATGATTCTAACTGAAATAAGTCACACAGAAAAAGAAACATCATAAGATATCACTAATACACGGGATGTAAACTTGGCTACACAGGAACTGGATTACAAAACAGAACAGGGTCTCAAATTTAGAAAACCAACTTATGCTTGCTTAAGGGGAAAGGTGAGTTGGGGTGCTGCATAAAACCAGAGATTGAAATGAGCACAGATAAAGTTCCTTAAGCCAAAT
The DNA here is from genome assembly GCF_964270905.1 of Leucopleurus acutus. Lineage (NCBI taxonomy): Eukaryota > Metazoa > Chordata > Mammalia > Artiodactyla > Delphinidae > Leucopleurus > Leucopleurus acutus. Next base: position 62,439 of record NW_028138753.1, on the reverse strand, counting down.
ATGGAATAGACAAGAACTACTCCTTGCTCAACGAAATGGACTCAACACCCCATATTAAACGCCTAAGAATGTACCTGACTAGTAAGTATCTTAAAACCTATGGATTGCTATGTGTCTGAAAGAAAATCAAGCGTGTGTACAGGGGCATAAACGCAGCAGTGATAGGATTGGAGAGGTTCGGTGAGCAAATGAAGACCCTTTGAAGTCATATTGCATGGTACCCATTCCACGGGTCTCAACTCTCCAGGTTTAAGGGATTCTTCCTTCAGCTAAAACATGCACGTGGAACCCAGAGTATGATCAACCGTGTGATCGGGAGACGTGTTCCAATATGTCTCAGTTCTCGTCCCCTGGTACTCGGGTGCAACATTCCAGACGCTTTACTAACACTCTCCCGACTTGGAGAGTCAGTGCCTTTAACCTCCTGTTTGGCCCAGTTTGCAATTTCTGCGGAAGATGAACAGGAATAGGGAGAACCAATGAGAGACTAGCTGGAGGTGTCTGGACGGGCAAATTTAACTCTCATTTCCCACCAGGAAGAGGAATTAACCAAAGGCTCAGCGTGCCGTGCCGGAACCAGATTAGGGCCTGAAGCAATCCTGCGGTGTTGCGGCCAGCTCACAAGAAAGCGAGTTGAAGAAAGGAGCTCAGGGGCACTGTAATTCACAAACCTGCAGAGTTATAAATGACAGCTATCGTCCAAAAATATACTGAAGTAAGGCTGCCAAGAGGACTTGAAAGCGGGGCAGAATTGCAGGAAACCGATTTCAGGAGGTAGACTGGAATTGCATTTAAAGCATAGGAAAAGAGGCAGAATGTCCACAATGATGCACTTGGCCAAAAAGGGCGTATGCGTTTTTTCCTGAATATATTCAGGAAAAAACGCATACGCCCTTTTTGGCCAACCAAGCAAGCTTGCAAAGGAAATCTGCACTACAATGAAGTCTCACTTCCCCCCCGGTCAAAAGGGCCATCTGAAAAAAGTGTAAAATCCAGAAAGGCAGGACAGGCCATGGAGAACTGGGAACCTTGTTATGCTGATGGGCGGGATGTAAATTGCCAAGAGCCACTCCGGAGAGGTGTATGGTGTTTCCTGAAACATCTAAAAAACAAAGCAACAGAGCCTAGGGCACTTCCACTTATGGTCCTATAGCTTAGGGAAATTAAAATCAAAAAGACACAGCCACCCCAAAGTTTGGGACGGCTCTGTTTACAAGAACCTCGTTTACGGTACAAGTTCAATATCGCAGAAAGTGAAAAATGGATAAAGAAGTGGTGGTACTTACGTACAATGCAATATCACTCAGCAATGAAATCTATGTCATCAGGCCCGTAGCAGCATAATGAGTGGATTCAGGTATGATGATTCTAACTGAAATAAGTCACACAGAAAAAGAAACATCATAAGATATCACTAATACACGGAATGTAAACTTGGTTACACAGGAACTGGATTACAAAACAGAACAGGGTCTCAAATTTAGAAAACCAACTTATGCTTGCTTAAGGGGAAAGGTGAGTTGGGGTGCTGCATAAAACCAGAGATTTAAATGAACACAGATAAAGTTCCTTAAGCCAAATATGGAATAGACAAGAACTACTCCTTGCTCAACGAAATGGACTCAACACCCCATATTAAACGCCTAAGAATGTACCTGACTAGTAAGTATCTTAAAACTTATGAATTGCTATGTCTCTGAAAGAAAATCAAGCATGTGTACAGGGGCATAAACGCAGCAGTGATAGGATTGGAGAGGTTCGGTGAGCAAATGAAGACCCTTTGAAGTCATATTGCATGGTACCCATTCCACGGGTCTCAACTCTCCAGGTTTAAGGGATTCTGCCTTCAGGTAAAACATGCACGTGGAACCCAGAGTATGATCACCCGTGTGATCGGGAGACATGTTCCAATATGTCTCAGTTCTCGTCCCCTGGTACTCGGGTGCAACATTCCAGACGCTTTACTAACACTCTCCCGACTTGGAGAGTCAGTGCCTTTAACCTCCTGTTTGGCCCAGTTTGCAATTTCTGCGGAAGATGAACAGGAATAGGGAGAACCAATGAGAGACTAGCTGGAGGTGTCTGGAAGGGCAAATTTAACTCTTATTTCCCACCAGGAAGAGGAATTAACCAAAGGCTCAGCGTGCCGTGCCGGAACCAGATTAGGGCCTGAAGCAATCCTGCGGTGTTGCGGCCAGCTCACAAGAAAGCGAGTTGAAGAAAGGAGCTCAGGGGCACTGTAATTCACAAACCTGCAGAGTTATAAATGACAGCTATCGTCCAAAAATATACTGAAGTAAGGCTGCCAAGAGGACTTGAAAGCGGGGCAGAATTGCAGGAAACCGATTTCAGGAGGTAGACTGGAATTGCATTTAAAGCATAGGAAAAGAGGCAGAACGTCCACAATGATGCACTTGGCCAAAAAGGGCGTATGCGTTTTTTCCTGAATATATTCAGGAAAAAACGCATACGCCCTTTTTGGCCAACCAAGCAAGCTTGCAAAGGAAATCTGCACTACAATGAAGTCTCACTTCCCCCCGGTCAAAAGGGCCATCTGAAAAAAGTGTAAAATCCAGAAAGGCAGGACAGGCCATGGAGAACTGGGAGCCTTGTTATGCTGATGGGCGGGATGTAAATTGCCAACAGCCACTCGGGAGAGGTGTATGGTGTTTCCTGAAACATCTAAAAAACAAAGCAACAGAGCCTAGGGCACTTCTACTTATGGTCCTATAGCTTAGGGAAATTAAAATCAAAAAGACACAGCCACCCCAAAGTTTGGGACGGCTCTGTTTACAAGAACCTCGTTTACGGTACAAGTTCAATATCGCAGAAAGTGAAAAATGGATAAAGAAGTTGTGGTACTTACGTACAATGCAATATCACTCAGCAATGAAATCTATGTCATCAGGCCCATAGCAGCATAATGAGTGGATTCAGGTATGATGATTCTAACTGAAATAAGTCACACAGAAAAAGAAACATCATAAGATATCACTAATACACGGAATGTAAACTTGGCTACACAGGAACTGGATTACAAAACAGAACAGGGTCTCAAATTTAGAAAACCAACTTATGCTTGCTTAAGGGGAAAGGTGAGTTGGGGTGCTGCATAAAACCAGAGATTGAAATGAGCACAGATAAAGTTCCTTAAGCCAAATATGGAATAGACAAGAACTACTCCTTGCTCAACGAAATGGACTCAACACCCCATATTAAACGCCTAAGAATGTACCTGACTAGTAAGTATCTTAAAACCTATGGATTGCTATGTGTCTGAAAGAAAATCAAGCGTGTGTACAGGGGCATAAACGCAGCAGTGATAGGATTGGAGAGGTTCGGTGAGCAAATGAAGACCCTTTGAAGTCATATTGCATGGTACCCATTCCACGGGACTCAACTCTCCAGGTTTAAGGGATTCTGCCTTCAGGTAAAACATGCACATGGAACCCAGAGTATGATCAACCGTGTGGTCGGGAGACATGTTCCAATATGTCTCAGTTCTCGTCCCCTGGTACTCGGGTGCAACATTCCAGACGCTTTACTAACACTCTCCCGACTTGGAGAGTCAGTGCCTTTAACCTCCTGTTTGGCCCAGTTTGCAATTTCTGAGGAAGATGAACAGGAATAGGGAGAACCAATGAGAGACTTGGTGGAGGTGTCTGGACGGGCAAATTTAACTCTCATTTCCCACCAGGAAGAGGAATTAACCAAAGGCTCAGCGTGCTGTGCCGGAACCAGATTAGGGCCTGAAGCAATCCTGCGGTGTTGCGGCCAGCTCACAAGAAAGCGAGTTGAAGAAAGGAGCTCAGGGGCACTGTAATTCACAAACCTGCAGAGTTATAAATGACAGCTATCGTCCAAAAATATACTGAAGTAAGGCTGCCAAGAGGACTTGAAAGCGGGGCAGAATTGCAGGAAACCGATTTCAGGAGGTAGACTGGAATTGCATTTAAAGCATAGGAAAAGAGGCAGAACGTCCACAATGATGCACTTGGCCAAAAAGGGCGTATGCGTTTTTTCCTGAATATATTCAGGAAAAAACGCATACGCCCTTTTTGGCCAACCAAGCAAGCTTGCAAAGGAAATCTGCACTACAATGAAGTCTCACTTCCCACCGGTCAAAAGGGCCATCTGAAAAAAGTAAAATCCAGAAAGGCAGGACAGGCCATGGAGAACTGGGAGCCTTGTTATGCTGATGGGCGGGATGTAAATTGCCAACAGCCACTCGGGAGAGGTGTATGCTGTTTCCTAAAACATCTAAAAAACAAAGCAACAGAGCCTAGGGCACTTCCACTTATGGTCCTATAGCTTAGGGAAATTAAAATCAAAAAGACACAGCCACCCCAAAGTTTGGGACGGCTCTGTTTACAAGAACCTCGTTTACGGTACAAGTTCAATATCGCAGAAAGTGAAAAATGGATAAAGAAGTTGTGGTACTTACGTACAATGCAATATCACTCAGCAATGAAATCTATGTCATCAGGCCCGTAGCAGCATAATGAGTGGATTCAGGTATGATGATTCTAACTGAAATAAGTCACACAGAAAAAGAAACATCATAAGATATCACTAATACACGGGATGTAAACTTGGCTACACAGGAACTGGATTACAAAACAGAACAGGGTCTCAAATTTAGAAAACCAACTTATGCTTGCTTAAGGGGAAAGGTGAGTTGGGGTGCTGCATCAAACCAGAGATTGAAATGAGCACAGATAAAGTTCCTTAAGCCAAATATGGAATAGACAAGAACTACTCCTTGCTCAACGAAATGGACTCAACACCCCATATTAAACGCCTAAGAATGTACCTGACTAGTAAGTATCTTAAAACCTATGGATTGCTATGTCTCTGAAAGAAAATCAAGCGTGTGTACAGGGGCACAAACGCAGCAGTGATAGGATTGGAGAGGTTCGGTGAGCAAATGAAGACCCTTTGAAGTCATATTGCATGGTACCCATTCCACGGGTCTCAACTCTCCAGGTTTAAGGGATTCTTCCTTCAGCTAAAACATGCACGTGGAACCCAGAGTATGATCAACCGTGTGATCGGGAGACGGGTTCCAATATGTCTCAGTTCTCGTCCCCTGGTACTCGGGTGCAACATTCCAGACGCTTTACTAACACTCTCCCGACTTGGAGAGTCAGTGCCTTTAACCTCCTGTTTGGCCCAGTTTGCAATTTCTGCGGAAGATGAACAGGAATAGGGAGAACCAATGAGAGACTAGCTGGAGGTGTCTGGACGGGCAAATTTAACTCTCATTTCCCACCAGGAAGAGGAATTAACCAAAGGCTCAGCGTGCCGTGCCGGAACCAGATTAGGGCCTGAAGCAATCCTGCGGTGTTGCGGCCAGCTCACAAGAAAGCGAGTTGAAGAAAGGAGCTCAGGGGCACTGTAATTCACAAACCTGCAGAGTTATAAATGACAGCTATCGTCCAAAAATATACTGAAGTAAGGCTGCCAAGAGGACTTGAAAGCGGGGCAGAATTGCAGGAAACCGATTTCAGGAGGTAGACTGGAATTGCATTTAAAGCATAGGAAAAGAGGCAGAACGTCCATAATGATGCACTTGGCCAAAAAGGGCGTATGCGTTTTTTCCTGAATATATTCAGGAAAAAACGCATACGCCCTTTTTGGCCAACCAAGCAAGCTTGCAAAGGAAATCTGCACTACAATGAAGTCTCACTTCCCCCCGGTCAAAAGGGCCATCTGAAAAAAGTGTAAAATCCAGAAAGGCAGGACAGGCCATGGAGAACTGGGAGCCTTGTTATGCTGATGGGCGGGATGTAAATTGCCAAGAGCCACTCGGGAGAGGTGTATGGTGTTTCCTGAAACATCTAAAAAACAAAGCAACAGAGCCTAGGGCACTTCCACTTATGGTCCTATAGCTTAGGGAAATTAAAATCAAAAAGACACAGCCACCCCAAAGTTTGGGACGGCTCTGTTTACAAGAACCTCGTTTACGGTACAAGTTCAATATCGCAGAAAGTGAAAAATGGATAAAGAAGTTGTGGTACTTACGTACAATGCAATATCACTCAGCAATGAAATCTATGTCATCAGGCCCGTAGCAGCATAATGAGTGGATTCAGGTATGATGATTCTAACTGAAATAAGTCACACAGAAAAAGAAACATCATAAGATATCACTAATACACGGGATGTAAACTTGGCTACACAGGAACTGGATTACAAAACAGAACAGGGTCTCAAATTTAGAAAACCAACTTATGCTTGCTTAAGGGGAAAGGTGAGTTGGGGTGCTGCATAAAACCAGAGATTGAAATGAGCACAGATAAAGTTCCTTAAGCCAAATATAGAATAGACAAGAACTACTCCTTGCTCAACGAAATGGACTCAACACCCCATATTAAACGCCTAAGAATGTACCTGACTAGTAAGTATCTTAAAACCTATGGATTGCTATGTCTCTGAAAGAAAATCAAGCGTGTGTACAGGGGCACAAACGCAGCAGTGATAGGATTGGAGAGGTTCGGTGAGCAAATGAAGACCCTTTGAAGTCATATTGCATGGTACCCATTCCACGGGTCTCAACTCTCCAGGTTTAAGGGATTCTTCCTTCAGCTAAAACATGCACATGGAACCCAGAGTATGATCAACCGTGTGATCGGGAGACGGGTTCCAATATGTCTCAGTTCTCGTCCCCTGGTACTCGGGTGCAACATTCCAGACGCTTTACTAACACTCTCCCGACTTGGAGAGTCAGTGCCTTTAACCTCCTGTTTGGCCCAGTTTGCAATTTCTGCGGAAGATGAACAGGAATAGGGAGAACCAATGAGAGACTAGCTGGAGGTGTCTGGACGGGCAAATTTAACTCTCATTTCCCACCAGGAAGAGGAATTAACCAAAGGCTCAGCGTGCCGTGCCGGAACCAGATTAGGGCCTGAAGCAATCCTGCGGTGTTGCGGCCAGCTCACAAGAAAGCGAGTTGAAGAAAGGAGCTCAGGGGCACTGTAATTCACAAACCTGCAGAGTTATAAGTGACAGCTATCGTCCAAAAATATACTGAAGTAAGGCTGCCAAGAGGACTTGAAAGCGGGGCAGAATTGCAGGAAACCGATTTCAGGAGGTAGACTGGAATTGCATTTAAAGCATAGGAAAAGAGGCAGAACGTCCACAATGATGCACTTGGCCAAAAAGGGCGTATGCGTTTTTTCCTGAATATATTCAGGAAAAAACGCATACGCCCTTTTTGGCCAACCAAGCAAGCTTGCAAAGGAAATCTGCACTACAATGAAGTCTCACTTCCCCCCGGTCAAAAGGGCCATCTGAAAAAAGTGTAAAATCCAGAAAGGCAGGACAGGCCATGGAGAACTGGGAGCCTTGTTATGCTGATGGGCGGGATGTAAATTGCCAACAGCCACTCGGGAGAGGTGTATGCTGTTTCCTGAAACATCTAAAAAACAAAGCAACAGAGCCTAGGGCACTTCCACTTATGGTCCTATAGCTTAGGGAAATTAAAATCAAAAAGACACAGCCACCCCAAAGTTTGGGACGGCTCTGTTTACAAGAACCTCGTTTACGGTACAAGTTCAATATCGCAGAAAGTGAAAAATGGATAAAGAAGTTGTGGTACTTACGTACAATGCAATATCACTCAGCAATGAAATCTATGTCATCAGGCCCGTAGCAGCATAATGAGTGGATTCAGGTATGATGATTCTAACTGAAATAAGTCACACAGAAAAAGAAACATCATAAGATATCACTAATACACGGGATGTAAACTTGGCTACACAGGAACTGGATTACAAAACAGAACAGGGTCTCAAATTTAGAAAACCAACTTATGCTTGCTTAAGGGGAAAGGTGAGTTGGGGTGCTGCATAAAACCAGAGATTGAAATGAGCACAGATAAAGTTCCTTAAGCCAAATATGGAATAGACAAGAACTACTCCTTGCTCAACGAAATGGACTCAACACCCCATATTAAACGCCTAAGAATGTACCTGACTAGTAAGTATCTTAAAACCTATGGATTGCTATGTCTCTGAAAGAAAATCAAGCGTGTGTACAGGGGCACAAACGCAGCAGTGATAGGATTGGAGAGGTTCGGTGAGCAAATGAAGACCCTTTGAAGTCATATTGCATGGTACCCATTCCACGGGTCTCAACTCTCCAGGTTTAAGGGATTCTTCCTTCAGCTAAAACATGCACGTGGAACCCAGAGTATGATCAACCGTGTGATCGGGAGACGGGTTCCAATATGTCTCAGTTCTCGTCCCCTGGTACTCGGGTGCAACATTCCAGACGCTTTACTAACACTCTCCCGACTTGGAGAGTCAGTGCCTTTAACCTCCTGTTTGGCCCAGTTTGCAATTTCTGCGGAAGATGAACAGGAATAGGGAGAACCAATGAGAGACTAGCTGGAGGTGTCTGGACGGGCAAATTTAACTCTCATTTCCCACCAGGAAGAGGAATTAACCAAAGGCTCAGCGTGCCGTGCCGGAACCAGATTAGGGCCTGAAGCAATCCTGCGGTGTTGCGGCCAGCTCACAAGAAAGCGAGTTGAAGAAAGGAGCTCAGGGGCACTGTAATTCACAAACCTGCAGAGTTATAAATGACAGCTATCGTCCAAAAATATACTGAAGTAAGGCTGCCAAGAGGACTTGAAAGCGGGGCAGAATTGCAGGAAACCGATTTCAGGAGGTAGACTGGAATTGCATTTAAAGCATAGGAAAAGAGGCAGAACGTCCATAATGATGCACTTGGCCAAAAAGGGCGTATGCGTTTTTTCCTGAATATATTCAGGAAAAAACGCATACGCCCTTTTTGGCCAACCAAGCAAGCTTGCAAAGGAAATCTGCACTACAATGAAGTCTCACTTCCCCCCGGTCAAAAGGGCCATCTGAAAAAAGTGTAAAATCCAGAAAGGCAGGACAGGCCATGGAGAACTGGGAGCCTTGTTATGCTGATGGGCGGGATGTAAATTGCCAAGAGCCACTCGGGAGAGGTGTATGGTGTTTCCTGAAACATCTAAAAAACAAAGCAACAGAGCCTAGGGCACTTCCACTTATGGTCCTATAGCTTAGGGAAATTAAAATCAAAAAGACACAGCCACCCCAAAGTTTGGGACAGCTCTGTTTACAAGAACCTCGTTTACGGTACAAGTTCAATATCGCAGAAAGAGAAAAATGGATAAAGAAGTTGTGGTACTTACGTACAATGCAATATCACTCAGCAATGAAATCTATGTCATCAGGCCCGTAGCAGCATAATGAGTGGATTCAGGTATGATGATTCTAACTGAAATAAGTCACACAGAAAAAGAAACATCATAAGATATCACTAATAAACGGGATGTAAACTTGGCTACACAGGAACTGGATTACAAAACAGAACAGGGTCTCAAATTTAGAAAACCAACTTATGCTTGCTTAAGGGGAGAGGTGAGTTGGGGTGCTGCATAAAACCAGAGATTGAAATGAGCACAGATAAAGTTCCTTAAGCCAAATATAGAATAGACAAGAACTACTCCTTGCTCAACGAAATGGACTCAACACCCCATATTAAACGCCTAAGAATGTACCTGACTAGTAAGTATCTTAAAACCTATGGATTGCTATGTCTCTGAAAGAAAATCAAGCGTGTGTACAGGGGCACAAACGCAGCAGTGATAGGATTGGAGAGGTTCGGTGAGCAAATGAAGACCCTTTGAAGTCATATTGCATGGTACCCATTCCACGGGTCTCAACTCTCCAGGTTTAAGGGATTCTTCCTTCAGCTAAAACATGCACATGGAACCCAGAGTATGATCAACCGTGTGATCGGGAGACGGGTTCCAATATGTCTCAGTTCTCGTCCCCTGGTACTCGGGTGCAACATTCCAGACGCTTTACTAACACTCTCCCGACTTGGAGAGTCAGTGCCTTTAACCTCCTGTTTGGCCCAGTTTGCAATTTCTGCGGAAGATGAACAGGAATAGGGAGAACCAATGAGAGACTAGCTGGAGGTGTCTGGACGGGCAAATTTAACTCTCATTTCCCACCAGGAAGAGGAATTAACCAAAGGCTCAGCGTGCCGTGCCGGAACCAGATTAGGGCCTGAAGCAATCCTGCGGTGTTGCGGCCAGCTCACAAGAAAGCGAGTTGAAGAAAGGAGCTCAGGGGCACTGTAATTCACAAACCTGCAGAGTTATAAATGACAGCTATCGTCCAAAAATATACTGAAGTAAGGCTGCCAAGAGGACTTGAAAGCGGGGCAGAATTGCAGGAAACCGATTTCAGGAGGTAGACTGGAATTGCATTTAAAGCATAGGAAAAGAGGCAGAACGTCCACAATGATGCACTTGGCCAAAAAGGGCGTATGCGTTTTTTCCTGAATATATTCAGGAAAAAACGCATACGCCCTTTTTGGCCAACCAAGCAAGCTTGCAAAGGAAATCTGCACTACAATGAAGTCTCACTTCCCCCCGGTCAAAAGGGCCATCTGAAAAAAGTGTAAAATCCAGAAAGGCAGGACAGGCCATGGAGAACTGGGAGCCTTGTTATGCTGATGGGCGGGATGTAAATTGCCAACAGCCACTCGGGAGAGGTGTATGGTGTTTCCTGAAACATCTAAAAAACAAAGCAACAGAGCCTAGGGCACTTCCACTTATGGTCCTATAGCTTAGGGAAACTAAAATCAAAAAGACACAGCCACCCCAAAGTTTGGGACGGCTCTGTTTACAAGAACCTCGTTTACGGTACAAGTTCAATATCGCAGAAAGTGAAAAATGGATAAAGAAGTTGTGGTACTTACGTACAATGCAATATCACTCAGCAATGAAATCTATGTCATCAGGCCCGTAGCAGCATAATGAGTGGATTCAGGTATGATGATTCTAACTGAAATAAGTCACACAGAAAAAGAAACATCATAAGATATCACTAATACACGGGATGTAAACTTGGCTACACAGGAACTGGATTACAAAACAGAACAGGGTCTCAAATTTAGAAAACCAACTTATGCTTGCTTAAGGGGAAAGGTGAGTTGGGGTGCTGCATCAAACCAGAGATTGAAATGAGCACAGATAAAGTTCCTTAAGCCAAATATGGAATAGACAAGAACTACTCCTTGCTCAACGAAATGGACTCAACACCCCATATTAAACGCCTAAGAATGTACCTGACTAGTAAGTATCTTAAAACCTATGGATTGCTATGTGTCTGAAAGAAAATCAAGCGTGTGTACAGGGGCATAAACGCAGCAGTGATAGGATTGGAGAGGTTCGGTGAGCAAATGAAGACCCTTTGAAGTCATATTGCATGGTACCCATTCCACGGGTCTCAACTCTCCAGGTTTAAGGGATTCTTCCTTCAGCTAAAACATGCACGTGGAACCCAGAGTATGATCAACCGTGTGATCGGGAGACGTGTTCCAATATGTCTCAGTTCTCGTCCCTTGGTACTCGGGTGCAACATTCCAGACGCTTTACTAACACTCTCCCGACTTGGAGAGTCAGTGCCTTTAACCTCCTGTTTGGCCCAGTTTGCAATTTCTGCGGAAGATGAACAGGAATAGGGAGAACCAATGAGAGACTAGCTGGAGGTGTCTGGACGGGCAAATTTAACTCTCATTTCCCACCAGGAAGAGGAATTAACCAAAGGCTCAGCGTGCCGTGCCAGAACCAGATTAGGGCCTGAAGCAATCCTGCGGTGTTGCGGCCAGCTCACAAGAAAGCGAGTTGAAGAAAGGAGCTCAGGGGCACTGTAATTCACAAACCTGCAGAGTTATAAATGACAGCTATCGTCCAAAAATATACTGAAGTAAGGCTGCCAAGAGGACTTGAAAGCGGGGCAGAATTGCAGGAAACCGATTTCAGGAGGTAGACTGGAATTGCATTTAAAGCATAGGAAAAGAGGCAGAACGTCCACAATGATGCACTTGGCCAAAAAGGGCGTATGCGTTTTTTCCTGAATATATTCAGGAAAAAACGCATACGCCCTTTTTGGCCAACCAAGCAAGCTTGCAAAGGAAATCTGCACTACAATGAAGTCTCACTTCCCCCCGGTCAAAAGGGCCATCTGAAAAAAGTGTAAAATCCAGAAAGGCAGGACAGGCCATGGAGAACTGGGAGCCTTGTTATGCTGATGGGCGGGATGTAAATTGCCAAGAGCCACTCGGGAGAGGTGTATGGTGTTTCCTGAAACATCTAAAAAACAAAGCAACAGAGCCTAGGGCACTTCCACTTATGGTCCTATAGCTTAGGGAAATTAAAATCAAAAAGACACAGCCACCCCAAAGTTTGGGACGGCTCTGTTTACAAGAACCTCGTTTACGGTACAAGTTCAATATCGCAGAAAGTGAAAAATGGATAAAGAAGTTGTGGTACTTACGTACAATGCAATATCACTCAGCAATGAAATCTATGTCATCAGGCCCGTAGCAGCATAATGAGTGGATTCAGGTATGATGATTCTAACTGAAATAAGTCACACAGAAAAAGAAACATCATAAGATATCACTAATACACGGGATGTAAACTTGGCTACACAGGAACTGGATTACAAAACAGAACAGGGTCTCAAATTTAGAAAACCAACTTATGCTTGCTTAAGGGGAAAGGTGAGTTGGGGTGCTGCATAAAACCAGAGATTGAAATGAGCACAGATAAAGTTCCTTAAGCCAAATATGGAATAGACAAGAACTACTCCTTGCTCAACGAAATGGACTCAACACCCCATATTAAACGCCTAAGAATGTACCTGACTAGTAAGTATCTTAAAACCTATGGATTGCTATGTGTCTGAAAGAAAATCAAGCGTGTGTACAGGGGCACAAACGCAGCAGTGATAGGATTGGAGAGGTTCGGTGAGCAAATGAAGACCCTTTGAAGTCATATTGCATGGTACCCATTCCACGGGTCTCAACTCTCCAGGTTTAAGGGATTCTTCCTTCAGCTAAAACATGCACGTGGAACCCAGAGTATGATCAACCGTGTGATCGGGAGACGTGTTCCAATATGTCTCAGTTCTCGTCCCCTGGTACTCGGGTGCAACATTCCAGACGCTTTACTAACACTCTCCCGATTGGAGAGTCAGTGCCTTTAACCTCCTGTTTGGCCCAGTTTGCAATTTCTGCGGAAGATGAACAGGAATAGGGAGAACCAATGAGAGACTAGCTGGAGGTGTCTGGACGGGCAAATTTAACTCTCATTTCCCACCAGGAAGAGGAATTAACCAAAGGCTCAGCGTGCCGTGCCGGAACCAGATTAGGGCCTGAAGCAATCCTGCGGTGTTGCGGCCAGCTCACAAGAAAGCGAGTTGAGGAAAGGAGCTCAGGGGCACTGTAATTCACAAACCTGCAGAGTTATAAATGACAGCTATCGTCCAAAAATATACTGAAGTAAGGCTGCCAAGAGGACTTGAAAGCGGGGCAGAATTGCAGGAAACCGATTTCAGGAGGTAGACTGGAATTGCATTTAAAGCATAGGAAAAGAGGCAGAACGTCCACAATGATGCACTTGGCCAAAAAGGGCGTATGCGTTTTTTCCTGAATATATTCAGGAAAAAACGCATACGCCCTTTTTGGCCAACCAAGCAAGCTTGCAAAGGAAATCTGCACTACAATGAAGTCTCACTTCCCCCCGGTCAAAAGGGCCATCTGAAAAAAGTGTAAAATCCAGAAAGGTAGGACAGGCCATGGAGAACTGGGAGCCTAGTTATGCTGATGGGCGGGATGTAAATTGCCAACAGCCACTCGGGAGAGGTGTATGGTGTTTCCTGAAACATCTAAAAAACAAAGCAACAGAGCCTAGGGCACTTCCACTTATGGTCCTATAGCTTAGGGAAATTAAAATCAAAAAGACACAGCCACCGCAAACTTTGGGACGGCTCTGTTTACAAGAACCTCGTTTACGGTACAAGTTCAATATCGCAGAAAGTGAAAAATGGATAAAGAAGTTGTGGTACTTACGTACAATGCAATATCACTCAGCAATGAAATCTATGTCATCAGGCCCGTAGCAGCATAATGAGTGGATTCAGGTATGATGATTCTAACTGAAATAAGTCACACAGAAAAAGAAACATCATAAGATATCACTAATACACGGGATGTAAACTTGGCTACACAGGAACTGGATTACAAAACAGAACAGGGTCTCAAATTTAGAAAACCAACTTATGCTTGCTTAAGGGGAAAGGTGAGTTGGGGTGCTGCATAAAACCAGAGATTGAAATGAGCACAGATAAAGTTCCTTAAGCCAAATATAGAATAGACAAGAACTACTCCTTGCTCAACGAAATGGACTCAACACCCCATATTAAACGCCTAAGAATGTACCTGACTAGTAAGTATCTTAAAACCTATGGATTGCTATGTCTCTGAAAGAAAATCAAGCATGTGTACAGGGGCACAAACGCAGCAGTGATAGGATTGGAGAGGTTCGGTGAGCAAATGCAGACCCTTTGAAGTCATATTGCATGGTACCCATTCCATGGGTCTCAACTCTCCCTGTTTAAGGGATTCTTCCTTCAGCTAAAACATGCATGTGGAACCCAGAGTATGATCCACCATGTGGTCGGAAAACGTGTTCAAATGTGTCTCAGTTTTTGTCCCCTGGTACTCGGGTGCAACATTCCAGACGCTTTACTAACACTCTCCCCACTTGGAGAGTCAGTGCCTTTAACCTCCTGTTTGGCCCAGTTTGCAATTTCTGTGGAAAATGAACAGGAATAGGGAGAACCAATGAGAGACTAGGTGGAGGTGTCCAGACGGGCAAATTTAACTCTCATTTCCCACCAGGAAGAGGAATTAACCAAAGGCTCAGCGTGCCATGCCGGAACCACACTAGGACCAGAAGCAATCCTGCGGTGTTGTGGCCAGCTCACAAGAAAGCGAGTTGAAGAAAGGAGCTCAGGGGCACTGTAATTCACAAACCTGCAGAGTTATAAAGGACAGCTATCTTCCAAAAATATATTGAAGTAAGGCTGCCAAGAGGAGTTGAAAGGGGGGCAGAATTGCAGGAAACCGATTTCAGGAGGTAGACTGGAATTGCATGTAAAGCATAGGAAAAGAGGCAGAACGTCCACAATGATGCACTTGGCCAAAAAGGGCGTATGCGTTTTTTCCTGAATATATTCAGGAAACAACGCATACGCCCTTTTTGGCCAACCAAGCAAGCTTGCAAAGGAAATCTGCACTACAATGAAGTCTCACTGCCCCCCGGTCAAAAGGGCCATCTGAAAAAAGTGTAAAATCCAGAAAGGCAGGACAGGCCATGGAGAACTGGGAGCCTAGTTATGCTGATGGGCGGGATGTAAATTGCCAGCAGCCACTCTGGAGAAGTGTATGGTGTTTCCTGAAACATCCAAAAAACAAAGCAACAGAGCCTAGGGCACTTCCACTTATGGTCCTATAGCTTAGGGAAATTAAAATCAAAAAGACACAGCCACCCCAAAGTTTGGGACGGCTCTGTTTACAAGAACCTCGTTTACGGTACAAGTTCAATATCACAGAAAGCGAAAAATGGATAAAGAAATTGTGGTACTTACGTACAATGCAATATCACTCAGCAATGAAATCTATGTCAACAGGCCCGTAGCAGCATAATGAGTGAATTCAGGTACGATGATTCTAAGTGAAATTAGTCACACAGAAAAAGAAACATCATAAGATATCACTAATACACGGAATGTAAACTTGGTTACACAAGACCTGAATTACAAAACAGAACAGGGTGTCAAATGTAGAAAACCAACTTATGCTTGCTTAAGGGGACGGGTGAGTTGGGGTGCTGCATAAAACCAGAGATTGAAATTAGCACAGATACCGTTCCATAAGCCAAATATGTAATAGACAAGAGCTACTCCTTGCTCAACGAAGTGGACTCAACACTCCATATTAAACGCCTAAGAGTATACCTGACTAGTAAGAATCTTAAAACCTATGGATTTATATGTCTCCGAAAGAGAATCAAGCGTGTGTACAGCGGCATAAACGCAGCAGTGATAGGATTGCTGAGGTTCGGTGAGCAAATGCAGACCCTTTGAAGTCATATTGCATGGTACCCATTCCATGGGTCTCAACTCTCCAGGTTTAAGGGATTCTTCCTTCAGCTAAAACATGCATGTGGAACCCAGAGTATGATCCACCGTGTGATCGGGAAACGTGTTCAAATGTGTCTCAGTTTTGGTCCCCTGGTACTCGGGTGCAACATTCCAGACGCTTTACTAACACTCTCCCCACTTGGAGAGTCAGTGCCTTTAACCTCCTGTTTGGCCCAGTTTGCAATTTCTGTGGAAAATGAACAGGAATAGGGAGAACCAATGAGAGACTAGGTGGAGGTGTCCGGACGGGCAAATTTAACTCTCATTTCCCACCAGGAAGAGGAATTAACCAAAGGCTCAGCATGCCGTGCCGGAACCAAACTAGGGCCTGAAGCAATCCTGCGGTGTTGCGGCCAGCTCACAAGAAAGCGAGTTGAAGAAAGGAGCTCAGGGGCACTGTAATTCACAAACCTGCAGAGTTATAAATGACAGCTGTCTTCCAAAAATATATTGAAGTAAGGCTGCCAAGAGGAGTTGAAAGCAGGGCAGAATTGCAGGAAACCGATTTCAGGAGGTAGACTGGAATTGCATGTAAAGCATAGGAAAAGAGGCAGAACGTCCACAATGATGCACTTGGCCAAAAAGGGCGTATGCGTTTTTTCCTGAATATATTCAGGAAACAACGCATACGCCCTTTTTGGCCAACCAAGCAAGCTTGCAAAGGAAATCTGCACTACAATGAAGTCTCACTGCCCCCCGGTCAAAAGGGCCATCTGAAAAAAGTGTAAAATCCAGAAAGGCAGGACAGGCCATGGAGAACTGGGAGCCTAGTTATGCTGATGGGCGGGATGTAAATTGCCAGCAGCCACTCTGGAGAAGTGTATGGTGTTTCCTGAAACATCCAAAAAACAAAGCAACAGAGCCTAGGGCACTTCCACTTATGGTCCTATAGCTTAGGGAAATTAAAATCAAAAAGACACAGCCACCCCAAAGTTTGGGACGGCTCTGTTTACAAGAACCTCGTTTACGGTACAAGTTCAATATCACAGAAAGCGAAAAATGGATAAAGAAATTGTGGTACTTACGTACAATGCAATATCACTCAGCAATGAAATCTATGTCAACAGGCCCGTAGCAGCATAATGAGTGAATTCAGGTACGATGATTCTAAGTGAAATTAGTCACACAGAAAAAGAAACATCATAAGATATCACTAATACACGGAATGTAAACTTGGTTACACAAGACCTGAATTACAAAACAGAACAGGGTGTCAAATGTAGAAAACCAACTTATGCTTGCTTAAGGGGACGGGTGAGTTGGGGTGCTGCATAAAACCAGAGATTGAAATTAGCACAGATACCGTTCCATAAGCCAAATATGTAATAGACAAGAGCTACTCCTTGCTCAACGAAGTGGACTCAACACTCCATATTAAACGCCTAAGAGTATACCTGACTAGTAAGAATCTTAAAACCTATGGATTTATATGTCTCCGAAAGAGAATCAAGCGTGTGTACAGCGGCATAAACGCAGCAGTGATAGGATTGCTGAGGTTCGGTGAGCAAATGCAGACCCTTTGAAGTCATATTGCATGGTACCCATTCCATGGGTCTCAACTCTCCAGGTTTAAGGGATTCTTCCTTCAGCTAAAACATGCATGTGGAACCCAGAGTATGATCCACCGTGTGATCGGAAAACGTGTTCAAATGTGTCTCAATTTTCGTTTCCTGGTACTCGGGTGCAACATTCCAGACGCTTTACTAACACTCTCCCCACTTGGAGAGTCAGTGCCTTTAACCTCCTGTTTGGCCCAGTTTGCAATTTCTGTGGAAAATGAACAGGAATAGGGAGAACCAATGAGAGACTAGGTGGAGGTGTCTGGACGGGCAAATTTAACTCTCATTTCCCACCAGGAAGAGGAATTAACCAAAGGCTCAGCGTGCCATGCCGGAACCACACTAGGACCAGAAGCAATCCTGCGGTGTTGCGGCCAGCTCACAAGAAAGCGAGTTGAAGAAAGGAGCTCAGGGGCACTGTAATTCACAAACCTGCAGAGTTATAAAGGACAGCTATCTTCCAAAAATATATTGAAGTAAGGCTGCCAAGAGGAGTTGAAAGGGGGGCAGAATTGCAGGAAACCGATTTCAGGAGGTAGACTGGAATTGCATGTAAAGCATAGGAAAAGAGGCAGAACGTCCACAATGATGCACTTGGCCAAAAAGGGCGTATGCGTTTTTTCCTGAATATATTCAGGAAAAAACGCATACGCCCTTTTTGGCCAACCAAGCAAGCTTGCAAAGGAAATCTGCACTACAATGAAGTCTCACTGCCCCCCGGTCAAAAGGGCCATCTGAAAAAAGTGTAAAATCCAGAAAGGCAGGACAGGCCATGGAGAACTGGGAGCCTAGTTATGCTGATGGGCGGGATGTAAATTGCCAGCAGCCACTCTGGAGAAGTGTATGGTGTTTCCTGAAACATCCAAAAAACAAAGCAACAGAGCCTAGGGCACTTCCACTTATGGTCCTATAGCTTAGGGAAATTAAAATCAAAAAGACACAGCCACCCCAAAGTTTGGGACGGCTCTGTTTACAAGAACCTCGTTTACGGTACAAGTTCAATATCACAGAAAGCGAAAAATGGATAAAGAAATTGTGGTACTTACGTACAATGCAATATCACTCAGCAATGAAATCTATGTCAACAGGCCCGTAGCAGCATAATGAGTGGATTCAGGTACGATGATTCTAAGTGAAATTAGTCACACAGAAAAAGAAACATCATAAGATATCACTAATACACGGAATGTAAACTTGGCTACACAAGAACTGAATTACAAAACAGAACAGGGTGTCAAATGTAGAAAACCAACTTATGCTTGCTTAAGGGGACGGGTGAGTTGGGGTGCTGCATAAAACCAGAGATTGAAATGAGCACAGATACCGTTCCATAAGCCAAATATGTAATAGACAAGAGCTACTCCTTGCTCAACGAAGTGGACTCAACACTCCATATTAAACGCCTAAGAATCTACCTGACTAGTAAGAATCTTAAAACCTATGGATTTATATGTCTCCGAAAGAGAATCAAGCGTGTGTACAGCGGCATAAACGCAGCAGTGATAGGATTGCTAAGGTTCGGTGAGCAAATGCAGACCCTTTGAAGTCATATTGCATGGTACCCATTCCATGGGTCTCAACTCTCCAGGTTTAATGGATTCTTCCTTCAGCTAAAACATGCATGTGGAACCCAGAGTATGATCCACCGTGTGATCGGGAAACGTGTTCAAATGTGTCTCAGTTTTGGTCCCCTGGTACTCGGGTGCAACATTCCAGACGCTTTACTAACACTCTCCCCACTTGGAGAGTCAGTGCCTTTAACCTCCTGTTTGGCCCAGTTTGCAATTTCTGTGGAAAATGAACAGGAATAGGGAGAACCAATGAGAGACTAGGTGGAGGTGTCCGGACGGGCAAATTTAACTCTCATTTCCCACCAGGAAGAGGAATTAACCAAAGGCTCAGCATGCCGTGCCGGAACCAAACTAGGGCCTGAAGCAATCCTGCGGTGTTGCGGCCAGCTCACAAGAAAGCGAGTTGAAGAAAGGAGCTCAGGGGCACTGTAATTCACAAACCTGCAGAGTTATAAATGACAGCTGTCTTCCAAAAATATATTGAAGTAAGGCTGCCAAGAGGAGTTGAAAGCAGGGCAGAATTGCAGGAAACCGATTTCAGGAGGTAGACTGGAATTGCATGTAAAGCATAGGAAAAGAGGCAGAACGTCCACAATGATGCACTTGGCCAAAAAGGGCGTATGCGTTTTTTCCTGAATATATTCAGGAAACAACGCATACGCCCTTTTTGGCCAACCAAGCAAGCTTGCAAAGGAAATCTGCACTACAATGAAGTCTCACTGCCCCCCGGTCAAAAGGGCCATCTGAAAAAAGTGTAAAATCCAGAAAGGCAGGACAGGCCATTGAGAACTGGGAGCCTTGTTATGCTGATGGGCGGGATGTAAATTGCCAGCAGCCACTCTGGAGAAGTGTATGGTGTTTCCTGAAACATCCAAAAAACAAAGCAACAGAGCCTAGGGCACTTCCACTTATGGTCCTATAGCTTAGGGAAATTAAAATAAAAAAGACACAGCCACCCCAAAGTTTGGGACGGCTCTGTTTACAAGAACCTCGTTTACGGTACAAGTTCAATATCACAGAAAGCGAAAAATGGATAAAGAAATTGTGGTACTTACGTACAATGCAATATCACTCAGCAATGAAATCTATGTCATCAGGCCCGTAGCAGCATAATGAGTGGATTCAGGTACGATGATTCTAAGTGAAATTAGTCACACAGAAAATGAAACATCATAAGATATCACTAATACATGGAATGTAAACTTGGCTACACAAGAACTGAATTACAAAACAGAACAGGGTGTCAAATGTAGAAAACCAACTTATGCTTGCTTAAGGGGACGGGTGAGTTGGGGTGCTGCATAAAACCAGAGATTGAAATGAGCACAGATACCGTTCCATAAGCCAAATATGTAATAGACAAGAGCTACTCCTTGCTCAACGAAGTGGACTCAACACCCCATATTAAACGCCTAAGAATATATCTGACTAGTAAGAATCTACCTGACTAGTAAGAATCTTAAAACCTATGGATTTATATGTCTCCGAAAGAGAATTAAGCGTGTGTACAGCGGCATAAACGCAGCAGTGATAGGATTGGTGAGGTTCGGTGAGCAAATGCAGACCCTTTGAAGTCATATTGCATGGTACCCATTCCATGGGTCTCAACTCTCCATGTTTAAGGGATTCTTCCTTCAGCTAAAACATGCATGTGGAACCCAGAGTATGATCCACCGTGTGATCGGAAAACGTGTTCAAATGTGTCTCAATTTTCGTTTCCTGGTACTCGGGTGCAACATTCCAGACGCTTTACTAACACTCTCCCCACTTGGAGAGTCAGTGCCTTTAACCTCCTGTTTGGCCCAGTTTGCAATTTCTGTGGATGATGAACAGGAATAGGGAGAACCAATGAGAGACTAGGTGGAGGTGTCCAGACGGGCAAATTTAACTCTCATTTCCCACCAGGAAGAGGAATTAACCAAAGTCTCAGCGTGCCATGCCGGAACCACACTAGGACCAGAAGCAATCCTGCGGTGTTGTGGCCAGCTCACAAGAAAGCGAGTTGAAGAAAGGAGCTCAGGGGCACTGTAATTCACAAACCTGCAGAGTTATAAAGGACAGCTATCTTCCAAAAATATATTGAAGTAAGGCTGCCAAGAGGAGTTGAAAGGGGGGCAGAATTGCAGGAAACCGATTTCAGGAGGTAGACTGGAATTGCATGTAAAGCATAGGAAAAGAGGCAGAACGTCCACAATGATGCACTTGGCCAAAAAGGGCGTATGCGTTTTTTCCTGAATATATTCAGGAAACAACGCATACGCCCTTTTTGGCCAACCAAGCAAGCTTGCAAAGGAAATCTGCACTACAATGAAGTCTCACTGCCCCCCGGTCAAAAGGGCCATCTGAAAAAAGTGTAAAATCCAGAAAGGCAGGACAGGCCATGGAGAACTGGGAGCCTAGTTATGCTGATGGGCGGGATGTAAATTGCCAGCAGCCACTCTGGAGAAGTGTATGGTGTTTCCTGAAACATCCAAAAAACAAAGCAACAGAGCCTAGGGCACTTCCACTTATGGTCCTATAGCTTAGGGAAATTAAAATCAAAAAGACACAGCCACCCCAAAGTTTGGGACGGCTCTGTTTACAAGAACCTCGTTTACGGTACAAGTTCAATATCACAGAAAGCGAAAAATGGATAAAGAAATTGTGGTACTTACGTACAATGCAATATCACTCAGCAATGAAATCTATGTCAACAGGCCCGTAGCAGCATAATGAGTGAATTCAGGTACGATGATTCTAAGTGAAATTAGTCACACAGAAAAAGAAACATCATAAGATATCACTAATACACGGAATGTAAACTTGGTTACACAAGACCTGAATTACAAAACAGAACAGGGTGTCAAATGTAGAAAACCAACTTATGCTTGCTTAAGGGGACGGGTGAGTTGGGGTGCTGCATAAAACCAGAGATTGAAATTAGCACAGATACCGTTCCATAAGCCAAATATGTAATAGACAAGAGCTACTCCTTGCTCAACGAAGTGGACTCAACACTCCATATTAAACGCCTAAGAGTATACCTGACTAGTAAGAATCTTAAAACCTATGGATTTATATGTCTCCGAAAGAGAATCAAGCGTGTGTACAGTGGCATAAACGCAGCAGTGATAGGATTGCTGAGGTTCGGTGAGCAAATGCAGACCCTTTGAAGTCATATTGCATGGTACCCATTCCATGGGTCTCAACTCTCCAGGTTTAAGGGATTCTTCCTTCAGCTAAAACATGCATGTGGAACCCAGAGTATGATCCACCGTGTGATCGGAAAACGTGTTCAAATGTGTCTCAGTTTTGGTCCCCTGGTACTCGGGTGCAACATTCCAGACGCTTTACTAACACTCTCCCCACTTGGAGAGTCAGTGCCTTTAACCTCCTGTTTGGCCCAGTTTGCAATTTCTGTGGAAAATGAACAGGAATAGGGAGAACCAATGAGAGACTAGGTGGAGGTGTCCGGACGGGCAAATTTAACTCTCATTTCCCACCAGGAAGAGGAATTAACCAAAGGCTCAGCATGCCGTGCCGGAACCAAACTAGGGCCTGAAGCAATCCTGCGGTGTTGCGGCCAGCTCACAAGAAAGCGAGTTGAAGAAAGGAGCTCAGGGGCACTGTAATTCACAAACCTGCAGAGTTATAAATGACAGCTGTCTTCCAAAAATATATTGAAGTAAGGCTGCCAAGAGGAGTTGAAAGCGGGGCAGAATTGCAGGAAACCGATTTCAGGAGGTAGACTGGAATTGCATGTAAAGCATAGGAAAAGAGGCAGAACGTCCACAATGATGCACTTGGCCAAAAAGGGCGTATGCGTTTTTTCCTGAATATATTCAGGAAAAAACGCATACGCCCTTTTTGGCCAACCAAGCAAGCTTGCAAAGGAAATCTGCACTACAATGAAGTCTCACTGCCCCCCGGTCAAAAGGGCCATCTGAAAAAAGTGTAAAATCCAGAAAGGCAGGACAGGCCATTGAGAACTGGGAGCCTTGTTATGCTGATGGGCGGGATGTAAATTGCCAGCAGCCACTCTGGAGAAGTGTATGGTGTTTCCTGAAACATCCAAAAAACAAAGCAACAGAGCCTAGGGCACTTCCACTTATGGTCCTATAGCTTAGGGAAATTAAAATCAAAAAGACACAGCCACCCCAAAGTTTGGGACGGCTCTGTTTACAAGAACCTCGTTTACGGTACAAGTTCAATATCACAGAAAGCGAAAAATGGATAAAGAAATTGTGGTACTTACGTACAATGCAATATCACTCAGCAATGAAATCTATGTCATCAGGCCAGGAGCAGCATAATGAGTGGATTCAGGTACGATGATTCTAAGTGAAATTAGTCACACAGAAAATGAAACATCATAAGATATCACTAATACATGGAATGTAAACTTGGCTACACAAGAACTGAATTACAAAACAGAACAGGGTGTCAAATGTAGAAAACCAACTTATGCTTGCTTAAGGGGACGGGTGAGTTGGGGTGCTGCATAAAACCAGAGATTGAAATGAGCACAGATACCATTCCATAAGCCAAATATGTAATAGACAAGAGCTACTCCTTGCTCAACGAAGTGGACTCAACACCCCATATTAAACGCCTAAGAATATACCTGACTAGTAAGAATCTACCTGACTAGTAAGAATCTTAAAACCTATGGATTTATATGTCTCCGAAAGAGAATTAAGCGTGTGTACAGCGGCATAAACGCAGCAGTGATAGGATTGGTGAGGTTCGGTGAGCAAATGCAGACCCTTTGAAGTCATATTGCATGGTACCCATTCCATGGGTCTCAACTCTCCATGTTTAAGGGATTCTTCCTTCAGCTAAAACATGCATGTGGAACCCAGAGTATGATCCACCGTGTGATCGGAAAACGTGTTCAAATGTGTCTCAATTTTCGTTTCCTGGTACTCGGGTGCAACATTCCAGACGCTTTACTAACACTCTCCCCACTTGGAGAGTCAGTGCCTTTAACCTCCTGTTAGGCCCAGTTTGCAATTTCTGTGGAAGATGAACAGGAATAGGGAGAACCAATGAGAGACTAGGTGGAGGTGTCCAGACGGGCAAATTTAACTCTCATTTCCCACCAGGAAGAGGAATTAACCAAAGGCTCAGCGTGCCATGCCGGAACCACACTAGGACCAGAAGCAATCCTGCGGTGTTGTGGCCAGCTCACAAGAAAGCGAGTTGAAGAAAGGAGCTCAGGGGCACTGTAATTCACAAACCTGCAGAGTTATAAAGGACAGCTATCTTCCAAAAATATATTGAAGTAAGGCTGCCAAGAGGAGTTGAAAGGGGGGCAGAATTGCAGGAAACCGATTTCAGGAGGTAGACTGGAATTGCATGTAAAGCATAGGAAAAGAGGCAGAACGTCCACAATGATGCACTTGGCCAAAAAGGGCGTATGCGTTTTTTCCTGAATATATTCAGGAAACAACGCATACGCCCTTTTTGGCCAACCAAGCAAGCTTGCAAAGGAAATCTGCACTACAATGAAGTCTCACTGCCCCCCGGTCAAAAGGGCCATCTGAAAAAAGTGTAAAATCCAGAAAGGCAGGACAGGCCATGGAGAACTGGGAGCCTAGTTATGCTGATGGGCGGGATGTAAATTGCCAGCAGCCACTCTGGAGAAGTGTATGGTGTTTCCTGAAACATCCAAAAAACAAAGCAACAGAGCCTAGGGCACTTCCACTTATGGTCCTATAGCTTAGGGAAATTAAAATCAAAAAGACACAGCCACCCCAAAGTTTGGGACGGCTCTGTTTACAAGAACCTCGTTTACGGTACAAGTTCAATATCACAGAAAGCGAAAAATGGATAAAGAAATTGTGGTACTTACGTACAATGCAATATCACTCAGCAATGAAATCTATGTCATCAGGCCAGGAGCAGCATAATGAGTGGATTCAGGTACGATGATTCTAAGTGAAATTAGTCACACAGAAAATGAAACATCATAAGATATCACTAATACATGGAATGTAAACTTGGCTACACAAGAACTGAATTACAAAACAGAACAGGGTGTCAAATGTAGAAAACCAACTTATGCTTGCTTAAGGGGACGGGTGAGTTGGGGTGCTGCATAAAACCAGAGATTGAAATGAGCACAGATACCGTTCCATAAGCCAAATATGTAATAGACAAGAGCTACTCCTTGCTCAACGAAGTGGACTCAACACCCCATATTAAACGCCTAAGAATATACCTGACTAGTAAGAATCTACCTGACTAGTAAGAATCTTAAAACCTATGGATTTATATGTCTCCGAAAGAGAATCAAGCGTGTGTACAGCGGCATAAACGCAGCAGTGATAGGATTGGTGAGGTTCGGTGAGCAAATGCAGACCCTTTGAAGTCATATTGCATGGTACCCATTCCATGGGTCTCAACTCTCCATGTTTAAGGGATTCTTCCTTCAGCTAAAACATGCATGTGGAACCCAGAGTATGATCCACCATGTGGTCGGAAAACGTGTTCAAATGTGTCTCAGTTTTGGTCCCCTGGTACTCGGGTGCAACATTCCAGACGCTTTACTAACACTCTCCCCACTTGGAGAGTCAGTGCCTTTAACCTCCTGTTTGGCCCAGTTAGCAATTTCTGCGGAAGATGAACAGGAATAGGGAGAACCAATGAGAGATTAGGTGGAGGTGTCCGGACGGGCCAATTTAACTCTCATTTCCCACCAGGAAGAGGAATTAACCAAAGGCTCAGCATGCCGTGCCGGAACCAAACTAGGGCCTGAAGCAATCCTGCGGTGTTGCGGCCAGCTCACAAGAAAGCGAGTTGAAGAAAGGAGCTCAGGGGCACTGTAATTCAAAAACCTGCAGAGTTATAAATGACAGCTATCATCCAAAATTATGCTGAAGTAAGGCTGCGAAGAGGACTTGAATGCAGGGCAGAATTGCTGGAAATTGATTTCAAAACGTACACGGGAGTAGCTCTTAAAGCATAGGAAAAGAGACAGAACTTGGAAAATAATGCACTTGGCAAAAAAGGGCATATGTGTTTTATCCAGAGCTCTCATAACTGAGGGGAGGAGATTCCCAGCAGGCTCCAACTGCCACCTGAGGGCTCACATTGCCAAGGCAACGTTAGCATGCCAGGCAGGAGTTACCTCACAGCAGAGGTCCCACCTCACAGAAGGGTGAGAAACCCAGCCAACATCAGACTCTCACCAGAGGGCCCACATCACCAAGGGGATGGGAACCAGGCAGGAGTGTCTTCACATCAGTGGGGCCACATCATCGAAAGCTGAGGTACTCAGCACATGTGTCCTCAAACCAGAGGACCCACATCACCAAGGACCTCGGAGTGAGGCAGGCAGGAGTAGCCTCACAACACTGGGCACATAGAATAAAAAAGTGAGGAATCCAGCAGTTGGAACCTCCCAGCAGGCGGCCCAGAGCACCGAGGCTATGGGATCCAGGCCACAGTGAACTCACAGAAGAGGGCCCATGTCATGAAACTGAGCAACCCAGCCATTGGGACCTCAGAGCAGGAGGCCCACATCCCCATGGGGATGGAATTCTGGTAGGAGTGTCCTCGCACCACTGAGAACGTATCAGAAAATTTTGGGCGACCAGCAGTTAGGGCCTGACGCCAGAGGACCCTCATCACCAAGGGAAGGAGGCTCCCAGCAGGCTCCAACTGCCACCAGAGGGCTGACGTCGCCAAGGCGATGTGTGCCAACCAGGCACGAATGACCTCACAGCAGAGGGTCCACCTCAGAGAAGTGTGACGAACCCAGTCAGGATCAGACTCGCACCAGAGGGCCCACATCACCAAATGGATTGGAACCAGGCAGGAGTGTCCTCACATGAGTAGGGCCACATCATCTAAAGGTGAGGAACCCAGAACATGTGGCTTCAAACCATAGGACACCCATCACCAAGGGGCTGGGAGTGAGGCAGGCAGGAGGAGCCTCATAACAGAGGGCCCAAAAATAAGAAAGGTGAGGAATCCAGCAGTTGGAACCTCCCAGCAGGCGGCCCAGAGCACAGAGGCTAGAGGAACCAGGCCAGAGTGAACTAACACCAGACAGCCCACATCATGAAACTGTGAGCAACCCAGACATTGGGACCTCAGAGCAGAAGGCCCACATCCCCATGGTGATGGGAACATGACAGGAGTGTCCTGGCATCACTGGGCTCACATCAGAAAACGTGGGGTGCTCAGAAGTTAGGGCCTGACGCTAGAGGGCACTCATCACCGAGAGGAGGAGGCTCCCAGCAGGCTCCAGCTGCCACCAGAGGGCCAACGTCGCCAAGGCGATGTGTGCCAGCCTGGCAGGAGTGACCTCACAGCAGAGGGCCCACCTCACAGAAGGGTGAGGAACACAGCCAGGATCAGACTCTCACCAGAGGGCCCACATCACCAAGGGGATGGGAACCAGGCAGGAGTGTCCCCACACCAGTGGGACAACATCATCGAAAGGTGAGGATCCCAGCACATGTGTCCTCAAACCAGAGGAACCACATCACCAAGGGGTTCGGAATGAGGCTGGCAGGACTGGCCTCACAACACAGGGTCCATAGAATATAAAAGTTGAGGAATCCAGCAGTTGGAACCTCCCAGCAAGTGGCCCAGAGCACCGAGGCTATGGGATCCAGGCCGCAGTGAACTCACAGCAGAGGGCCCACATCATGAACCTGTGAGCAGCCCAGCTGTTGGGACCTCAGAACAGAAGGCCCACATCCCCATTGGGATGGGAACCTGGCAGGAGTGGCTTTGCACCACTTAGCACATATCAGAAAATGTTAGGAGCCCAGCAGTTAGGGCCTGATGCCAGGGGGCCCTCATAACTGAGGGGAGGAGACTCCCAGCAGGTTCCAACTGCCAACAGAGGGCCCACGTCTACAAGGTGGCATGCACCAGCCAGGCAGTAGTGACCTCACAGCAGAGGGCCTATCTCACAGAAGGGTGAGGAACCGAGGCAGGATGAGACTCTCACCAGAGGGCCCACAACACCAAGGGGATGGGAACCAGTCAGGACTGTCCTCCCACCAGTGGGACCACATCATCGAAAGGTGAGGAACCCAGCACATGTGGCCTCATATCAGAGGACATACATCACAAAGGGGATGGGAGTGAGGCAGGTAGGAGTAGCCTAAAAACAGAGGGCCCAAAGAATAAAAAAAGTGAGGAATCCAGCATTTGGAACCTCCCAGCAGGCGGCCGAGAGCACAGAAGCTATGGGATGCAGGCAGGAGTTAACTAACACCAGAGAGCCCACATCATGAAACTGTGAGCAACCCAGGCATTGGGACCTCAGAGCAGAAAGCCCACATCCCCATGGGGATGGGAACCTGACAGGAGTGTCCTGGCATCACTGGGCTCACATCAGAAAACGTGGGGAGCCCAGCAGTTAGAGCCTGATGCTAGAGGGCCATCATCACCGAGGGCAGGAGGCTCCCAGCAGGTTCCATGTGCCAACAGAGGGCCCACGTCGCCAAGGTGATGTGTGCAAGTCAGGCAGGATTGACCTCACAGCAGAGGGCCTACCTCACAGAAGAGTGAGGAACTCAGCCAGGATAAGACTGTCACCAGAAGGCCCACATCACCAAGGGGATGGGAACCAGGCAGGAGTGTCCTCACACCAGTGGGGCCACATCATTGAAAGTTGCCTAACCCAGCACATGTGGCCTCAAACCAGAAGACCCACATCACGAAGGGGTTGCGAGTGAGGCAGGCAGGAGGAGCATCACAACACAGGACCCATAGAATACAAAAGTTGAGGAATCGAGCAGTTGGAACCTCCCAGCAGGCAGCCAAGACCACAGAGGCTATGGGATCCAGGCCACAGTGAACTAACACCAGAGAGCCCACATCATGAAATTGTGATCAACCCAGCCGTTGGAACCTCAGAGCAGAAGGCCCACATCCCCATGGGGATGGGAACCTAAGAGGAGTGCTTGAGCAACACTGGGCTCACTAAGAAAAGTTGGGGAGCCCAGCAGTTAGGGCCTGACGTCAGAGGGCCCTCATCACAGAGCTGAGGAGGCTCCCAGCAGGGTCCAATTGCCACCAGAGGGCTCATGTCAACAAGGCGAGGTGAGCAACCCAGGCAAGAGTTACCTGATAGTAGAGGGCCCACCTCACAGATGGGTGAGGAACCCAGCCAGGATCAGACTCTCACCAGAGGGCCCACATCACAAAGGGGATGGGACCCAGTCAGGATTATCCTCACACCAGTGGGGCCTCATCATCTTAAGGTGAGGAACCCAGCACATGTGTCCTCAAACCAGAGGACCCACATCACCAAGGGCCTTGGAGTGAGGCAGGCAGGAGTAGCCTCACAACACAGGGCACATAATATAAAAAACGTGAGGATTCCAGCATTTAGACCTTCCAGCAGGCGGCCCAGAACACCGAGGCTATGGGATCCAGGCCACAGTGAACTCACAGCAGAGGGCCCACATCACAAAACTGTGAGCAACCCAGGAGTTGAGACCTCAGCGCAGAAGGACCACATCCCCATGGGAATGGGAACCTGGCTGGAGTGTCCTCGCACCACTGGGCGCACATCAGAAAATGTGGGGAGCCCACCATTTAGGGCCTGACGCCAGAGGGCCGTCATCACCGAGAGGAGGAGGCGCCCTGCACGCTCCAACTGCCACCAGAGGGCTCACGTCTCCAAGGTGACGTGTGCCAGCCAGGCAGGAGTGACCTCACAGCAGAGGGCCTACCTCACAGAACGTTGAGGAACCCAGCCAGGATTAGACTCTCGCCAGAGGGCCCACCTCACCAAGGGGATGGGAACCAGGCAGGAGTGTCCTCACACGAGTGGGGTCACATCATCGAAAGGTGAGGAACGCAGCACATGTGGCCTCAAGCCATAGGACAGTCATCACCAAGGGGCTGGCAGTGAGGCAGGCAGGAGGAGCCTCACAACAGAGGGCACATAGAATAAAAAAGTTGAGGAATCCAGCAGTTGGAACCTCCCAGCAGGCGGCTCAGAGCACCGATGATAAGGGATCCTTGCCGGAGTGAACTCACAGCAGAGGGCCCACATCATGGTACTGTGAGCAAGCCAGCCGTTTTGACCTCAGAGCAGAAGGCCCATATCGCCATGGGGATGGGAACCTGGCAAGAGTCTCCTCACTCACTTGGCGCACATCAGAAAATGTGGGGAGCCCAGCAGTTATGGCCTAAGGCAAGAGGGCCCTCATCACCGAGGGGAGGAGGATCCCAGCACACTCCAACTGCCACCAGAGGGCCCACGTCGCCAAGGTGACGTGTGCCAGACAGGCATGATTGACCTCACAGCAGAGGGCCCACCTCACAGAAGGGTTAGGAACCCAGCCAGGATCAGACTCTCACCTGAGGGCCCACATCAGCAAGGGGATGGGAACCAGTCAGGACTGTCTTCCCTCCAGTGGGGTCACATCATCGAAAGGTGCGGAACCCAGCACATGTGGTCTCAAATCAGAGGACACATATCACAAAGGGAATGGGAGTGAGGCAGGCAGGAGTAGCCTAAAAACAGAGGGCCCAAAGAATAAGAAAGGTGAGGAATCCAGCAGTTGGAACCTCCCAGCAGGCGGCCCAGAGCACAGAAGCTATGGGATGCAGGCAGGAGTGAACTAACAGCAGAGAGCCCACATCATGAAACTGTGAGCAACCCAGGCTTTGGGACCTCAGAGCAGAAGGCCCACACCCCAATGGGGATGTGAACCTGGCTGGAGTGTCCTCGCACCACTGGGCGCACATCACAAAATGTAGGGAGCCCAGCAGTTAGGGCCTGATGCCAGAGGGCCCTCATCACCGAGGAGAGGAGGCTCCCAGCAGGCTCCAAGTGCCACCAGAGGGCTCATGTCCACAAGGCGAGGTGAGCAAGCCAGGCAAGAGTGACCTCACATCAGACGGCCTACCTCACAGATGGGTGAGGAACCCAGCCGGGATCAGACTCTCAACAGAGGGCCCACATCACCAAGGGGATGTGAACCAGGCAGGAGTCTCCTAAGACCATTGGTCCCACATCATCGAAAGGTGAGGAACCCAGCACATGTGGCCTCAAACCAGACGACACACATCACGAAGGGGCTGGGAGTGAGGCAGGCAGGAGGATCCTCACAACAGAGGGCCCAAAAAATTTAAAAAGTGAGGAATCCAGCATTTGGAACCTCCCAGCAGGCAGCCAAGAGCACAGAGGCTATGGGATCCAGGCTTCTGTGAACTAACACCAGAGAGCCCACATCATGAAAATGTGAACAACCCAGCCGTTGGGACCTCAGAGCAGAAGGCCCACATCCCCATGGAGATGGGATCCTAAGAGGAGTGCCAAAGCATCACTGGGCTCCCTAAGAAAAGTTGGTGAGCCCAGCAGTTAGGGCCTGACGCAAGAGGACCCTCATCACCGGGGGAAGAGATTCCCAGCACGCTCCAACTGCCACCACACGGCTGACTTCACCAAGGCAATGTGTGCCAGCCATGCAGGAGTGACCTATCAGCAGAGGGTCTCCCTCACAGGTGGGTGAGGAACAAAGCCAGGAACAGACTCTCACCAGGGGGTCCACATAACCACGTGGATGAGAACCAAGCAGGAGTGTCCTCACACTAGTGGGGCCACATCATTGAAAGGTGAGGAACCCAGCAAAAGTGGCCACAAACCAGAGGACCCACATCACCAAGGGGTTGAGAGTGAGGTAGGTGTCTGGACGGGCATATTTAACACTCATTTCCCACCAGGAAGAGGAATTAACCAAAGGCTCAGCGTGCCCTGCCAGAAGCAGATTAGGGCCTGAAGCAGTCTTGCGGGTTTGCGGCCAGCTCACAAGAAAGCGAGTTGAAGAAAGGAGCTCAGGGGCCCTGTAATTCACAAACCTGCAGAGTTATAAATGACAGATAACGTCCAAAAATATATTGAAGTAAGGCTGCGAAGAGGACTTGAAAGCGGGGCAGAATTGCAGGAAACCGATTTCAGGAGGTAGACTGGATTTGCATTTAAAGCATAGGAAAAGAGGCAGAACATCGACAATGATGCACATGGCAACAAAGGGCGTATGAGTTTGTTCCTGAATATATTCAGGAAAAAACACATACGCCCTTTTTGGCAAACCAAGCAAGCTTGCAATGGAAATCCGAACTACTATGAAGTGTCACTTCCCCCCGGTCTAAAGGGCCACTGAGAAAAGTGTAAAATCCAGAAAGGCAAGACAGGCCATGGGGAAAAAGGAGCCTTGTTATGCTTATGGGCGGGATGTACATTGCCAACAGCCACTCTGGAGAAGTGTATGGTGTTTCCTGATACATCTGAAAAAGAAAGCAACAGAATCTAGGGCATTTCCACTTATGGTCCTATAGCTTAGGGAAATTAAAATCAAAAAGACACAGCCACCCCAAAATTTACAATGGCTCTGTTTACAGGAGCCTCTTCTACAGTACAAGTTAAATATCCCAGAGAACAAATAATTGATAAAGAAGTTGCGGTACTTATGTACAACAGAATACCACTCAGCAATGAAATCTGTGTCACCAGGCCTGTACCAGCATAATGAGTGGATTGAGGCATGATGATTCTAAGTGAAATAAGTCACACAGAAAAAGAAACATCATAAGGTATCACTAATGCACGGAATGTAAACTTGGCTACACATGAACTGAATTACAAAACAGAACAGGGTCTCAAGTTTAGAAAACCAACTTATGCTTGCTTAAGGGGAAAGGTGAGTTGGGGTGCTGCATAAAACCAGAGTTTGAAATTAGCACAGATACCGTTCCATAAGCCAAATATGTAATAGACAAGACCTACCCGTTGCTCAACGAAATGGACTCAACAATGAGGTATCACCTCACACCTGTTAGAATGGGCATCATCTGAAAATCTACAAACAACAAATGCTGGAAAGGGTGTGGAGAAAAGGAACACTCTTCCACTATTGTTGGGAATATAAATTGATACAGTCACTATGGAGAACAATATGGAGTTTCTTAAGAAACTAATAATAGAATTACCATATGATACAGCAATCCCAGGACTGGACATATACTCAGACAAAACCATAAATCAAAAAGAGACATTCACCGCAATGTTCATTGCATCACTATTTACAATATCGAGGTAATGGAAGCAACCTAAATGCCCACAGACAGACGAATGCATAAAGCTGTGGTACATATATAAAATGGAATATTACTAAGCCATGAAAGGAATGAAATTGGGTCATTTGTAGAGACGTCGATGGATCTAGAGACTGTCCTACAGAGTGAAGTAAGTCAGAAAGAGAAAAACAAATCTTGTATATTCATGCATATATGTGGAACCTAGAAAAACTGTACAGATTAACCGTTTTGCAAGGCATAAATAGAGCAACAGATGTAGACAACAATCGTATGGACAACAAGGGGGGAAAGCTCTTGGAGGGGTGGTGGTGGGAGGAGTTGAGAGATTGGGATTGGCATGTAAACATTTATATGTATAAAATAGATAACCAATGAGAACCTGCTGTATAAAAATATAAAATAAAATTCAAAATTAAAAAGAAATAAAATTTAAAAAATAAAACAGAAAAAACAATTATTCCCTTCACATACATGTATTTATATGAATAAATTATTTCCATGCTTATATCTGTAAATACAAAAAAGAGGAATAAAATCTACCTTGAACCAAAAACGAAAAAGAGAAAAAAAAAAAACAGAACCCACCAGTTACTCAGAGGAAAACCGTATCAGGGCACTTGCTCCAGTTGTAAACAATTCTGAAGTTGGTCAGTGGTGGGGAATCGTCTCCCATTCAGCCAGCAGCCCCCACACAACAAGCGTCCTCATTGCAAAGCTGGGGCACCGTGCCGAGGCATCTGTGAGTAAACGTGAGCTGAGCCCCAGGCCACTTGCTGCTGAACTGTTCCCACCCTTCCCAGGTAAAACACCTGAATATATACAAGGACTTGAAAGCCTAGAGGAAGGGCCATGGAGCCACACGAGTGACAGCATGCCAGCTGACTTGGTGCCTGCAGGCCAGCCAGGATGGTCCTGGCCCTGGGTGCTCTTCTGGAAGA
Organism: Leucopleurus acutus; assembly: GCF_964270905.1. NCBI lineage: Eukaryota > Metazoa > Chordata > Mammalia > Artiodactyla > Delphinidae > Leucopleurus > Leucopleurus acutus. The sequence continues at coordinate 28,255 of NW_028138753.1, read as the reverse complement.
TTTCCATTTCCCTGCCTGAGATACCCGTCCTGTCCCTGCCCCCACTGCTTTTTTCCTTCCTCACCTCTGCCCAGGGAGAAATTCCAGCAGCAGGTATGGGTGACACATCCTCTTCTTTAGCAGGTGGCAGCCTGGCATCTGCTGCAGAAAGTCCAGCAGAGCCCCACTCACACTGGGCCACCCACAAAGCCGTGGCCTCTCACTCCCTCCCACCAGCCCAGCCCCGAGACTGCTGACAGGGCAGAGAAAATGGCGTCAGGCACAGCTGCAGGGGCTTTTGCTGCCTGGAGTGGTATTTATATTGATCTCAACCCAGGCACACCTGGGGAGGGCTGGCCAGCATGGTAAGGCTGCCCAGGTAGCCAATCATCACCCCTCAGGGGCTCACAGTTGCAGAAAATGGAACTTGCTGAACCGGCCAGGTCCAAGGAACAGGTGTGGGCTCCTGAGAGTCAGGATAGACAAGGGGCTGCAGCTTTGGCTTGTTTTCTAATCATTTTATCTGGCCCATGAGTGGGAGACAACTTCAAGAAAACCCTCTCCTAATGAGAGGAACCCAGGAGTCAGGGAGAGGAGGGGTGGGTGGTGGTTGGAGACAGAGGCCTGGTGCCCTGGGTGCAGTGGAAGTCTCTGGAAGACCAGGTGGAGGGAGGCCACACAGAGTGATGCCCAGGGTCACAGACCTGTCGGAGCTGCTGTTTGTTAGTTCAAGTCCTGCTCTGAGGTGCTCTGTGTCAGCTCTGAGCGACAGGTGAGCTGGGGGTGCTCTTCAATGAGGGCTATGTGCACGGTTCCTGTGTGCCCAGCCCTGCCACGGTACCTGCAAGGGTAGCTCTGTATCCTGGGAGGGGCCTGACCATGAGAGCCCCGTGGGCTGGGTTGGGGGTGGGGTACCTGCCCAGGAGAGCTCCATATCCTGGGATTGGCCTGACCACGAGAGCCCCATGGGCTGCTGGGGACCTGGTAAAGGATGTCAGGACAGTCAGTGAAGCCACCGAGGATATACCTCCAGTTGCTCCTGATTCCTACACCCTGCTGGTCATTCTACCAACCACCAGGACATGGTATTCTGTATTAGTCTTCAATGATGCCTTCTTTTGTATTCCATTAGTCCCAGAGTCACAAGAAATTTTGGCTTGTGAGTGGCAGGACTCAACATACAACTAAAACAATACTTCCGGGCCGTCTTGCCCCAAGGGTTCAAAAATTCCCACACCATCTTTGGGGAAAGCTTAGCTAATGACCGAAAAGTTCTACCTCTGGAAAAGGAAACCCTCCTTCAATATGCAGACGACATTCTGATCGCCAGCCCTACTAAGGAGGCCTCTGAACTACCAAGCCAATAAAGGATAGAAGTTGTCCAAGAAAAAGCTCAAATATCACAGACTGCGGTGACCTGCCTGGGCTTCATTCTCACACAAGGTCAGAGAAGCCCATCCCAGGAAAAGGAAGAAACCATTTGCAGCCTTACCCCTTTCTAAAACTAGAAGACAGCTTAGGGGTTCCTGGGGAGGCCAGGGTTTGCTGCTTCTGGATCCCTAACTACAGTCTACTAGCTGGGCCTCTATATGAAACACTGAAAGGAAAAGATGATGATCCTTTTGAACAGAATCCAGAAGTGGCCTTTCAAGAATGGAAAGAGCAGTCAATTCAGACCCTTGCCCTGGAACTCCCTAATTGAGCTAAACCCTTTGACCTTTCCATTCCCGGTGAAAGGTGAATCGCCATTGGAGAATTAGTGCAAAAACTGGGACCACTTGAAATGGAACAACGCAAGAATGCCATCCAGGTAGGATAAACTACAGTCACCAAGGGGCTTGGCCCACTGCCACATCTGGCCAAGATACTGGCGGTATCTAAAAACCTGGAAATCAGCAGCCCAAAAGGCCACCTCCCTCCTAAGGGAAAAGGACCCCACGTGGTGATCCTAATCACCAACCATGCCCTGAAGTTGCAGGGTTCGCTCCGTGGGCACACCGACCTCGAGTGAGGAGGCCCTCCAACTCCAACATCCAGAGAGATAACCGGAGGCAACAGGGCACCATGACGACTCATGTGAACATCACTTGACCTGGAGTTTCTCTCATAAAACAACAATAGTGTGTCCCGAAGGAGTAGACTACTGCTCGCAGGACTTCCTGCACCCGGAGGGGAGCTAATAATCTTGGCGGGGGAACCGTATATCACACTGTCACCATAGAAAAGCCTACAGACACCGTGATGATGGTGGCCAATAAGACCGGCTGGACTCCTGTTTACTTCAAAAGGCTGTTGACTCAGTGGCCATCATGGTCCTTGATCACCACTGACCCTGGACTGTCTGGGAGTTGAGCGGGCAGGGCTCTGACACCTGGTGCTGATTTTATGTTAATTCAGGGGCCTAATTGAAGAAAGAGCAGACTACTGGTCAGAGCATCTAGGCTGGCAGAAACGGTCAGCCTAAGGTGGCCGAACAAATGTGGGGCGGGGTGAAACCGGCCCCCACAGCGTCTCTGCACATCTCTTTCCTGGACCCTTAAAGGTCATTAGAATCTATAACACTTCCAATGCTGGTGCTCAGGCGGACGAGCAGGGAGGCAGGGGTCCTGGGGCCAATCAACGTCACCTGGAGGCTGCTGGGGAGAAGTTCTGACCCTCGTCCCCTGGTATGAGGGCTCCCAACTCAGCACTCAGCAGTTACAGAAGAAGGGTCTGCACCCTCAGCACTCCAAGAATGAGGAACGGGACAAAAGGCAGAGGAGGGGTTTGTCCCCAGCAAAGCCCATTAAAAATCCCTGGGAGATAAAAATAGAATCTGGGCAATAAAGTCAAGTCTGACCTTTTTTATCCTTTGTGCTTTGTCTAATTTCACATGCTCCTAGGGTCCCGCATGCAGAGGTTCCACACCCGGCACTTCAGACCAGATTTCCTGGTGCAGAATGGCTGGGTCGACACCTCAGCTCCTGGGGCCCAGTGCAGACTCCGAGATATAGAGCCTGAGCTGCAGCCAACCCGGCCCTTGAGAGCTCCGCCCCCTCCCTCCCACTGACTCTGACAGGATCTCTACACAGCAGCCCAGCCCACAGCCCACGGGGTAGTGCATGCTCTCACCTCTCCATTCTCTGATGAAAATATAAAGTTTCCTTTGCTTGGGAACCAAACTCAGTCTCGATCTGTTGGCCCCAATGACACTGGGCAGGGGGACCCTTGTTGGGGTCCACTCTGGAGGATCAGTAACAGAAATTGAGACTATTGTAACTTCAATGAACAGATGTGTGAGCCAAACTGTAGTTAACATAGAACAGTTTATAAGGCTCGGGTAAAATAAGATGTTTCTAACACTTCCATTTGATATTTCCATCACTTTATTATAAGCAAGTTCAGTGAGAAGGTTTGTCCTATTTGTCAGGTCAATATTAGAGAAATGAAGTGATTTCTTTCCAAGGATGTACATCTAATAATCTTGGTTAAAGCTTCAATCTTGTTTTAAATGCTTTTCCATTGAAAATGATACCTCTCTTTCAGCTCCCCCATTTCTGAGAAGTATAAAATCTTATAATTTATTATTACCAAAGGGGAAAGGTGGGAGGAGGGATAAATTAACAGTTTGGAATTAACACATACACACTGCTATGTATAAAATAGATCATCAACAAGGAACTACTGTATAGCACAGGGAACTACACTCAATATTGTGCAATAACCTATAAGGGGAAATAATCGGAAAAAGAATAGATATTTTTATTGACATCATCTATCAATGACAGTTAAAGTGTAACCTAAGGGAAGCCGGTGGTGAGTGCTTCTGACCCTGAAGACTTCAGTCATCTAAAGTTTGGACTCTGCCTACTTCCCAAGGCCCTTAATGAACATATGTGTAGCCGTAGCTTAAAAAACTCCCCAGTTTGGGTTTCGGGGAGACACTGATTTTGAAAAAGCCCTGGTGTTCTCCTTACATGAATGGGACTCTTCCTACTGCTAAAACATGTCTGTCACATCCAGAGGATGGTATACCGTCTGATCGGGAAGAGTTTGGAAAAGGCATCTCATCTCCTCATCTCCTGGTGCTCGGGTTCACCCCTCCAGCGTCTTTACTAACAGTCTCCCCACTTGGAGATGTCAACACTGTCAACATCCTGTTGCGTACAGTTTGGAATTTGTCCAGAGGATGAAGCGGAAGGATGAGGAACAATGAGAGACAAGTCCTAGGTGTTCAGACAGGCACATGTCACTCTAATTTCCAATCAGGAAGATGAATTGACCAAAGGCTAGGGTTGCCCATGGAAACAGTATAGGGCTTGAGGAAATCCCACTGCTTTGTGGCCAGTTCCCATAAACACAAGTTGAACAATGGAACTCAGGGGCAGTAAAATTCACGAAACTGCAGAGTTGAAAATATCTATCACTGAAAAATGTCTTGAGGAAAGTCAGAGAAAAGGATTGGCAAGCAAGGGAGAATGGCAGGAAAGGGATTTGAGGAGGTAGAAAGGACTCGCCATTAAGCACAAGAAAAGGGGCTGAACATTGCCGACATTGCAGTTGGCCAAAAAGGCTGTATGCGTTTTTTTCTGTATATATTCAAGAAAAGGGCATACACTTTTTTAGCCAACCAAACAGGTGGGCACTGGAAATCAATACTACAAAAGATATCACTTCGCATCAGTCAGAAGAGCCATCCTCATAAAGTGTAAACGCCAGAAATGCAGGACAGGGCAAGGAGAGGAGGGAGCCCTGTGAGGCTTATAGTGGAAATGTATATTGCCAACGGCCATTCTGGAGAACTGTATTGTGTTTACTAAAGCATCTAAAAAATGAGCTACAGAGCATAGGGCACTTGCACTCATGGGCGTATATCTTGGGAAAAACAAAAATCGAGAGGACACAGGCACCCCAATGTTTACTGCCTCTCTGTTTAAAAGATCCTCGACTAGGATATAACTTAAATGTCTCTGGAGGGAAAAAATGGATAGAGATGTGGTACTTATGTAGAGTGGAATATTACTCAGCCTGGAAATCAATGAAATATGGCCAGTTGTAACAACTCCGGAGGAGTTACGTATGATCATTCTAAGTGACATAAATATGTAGAAAACACGTGTAAGGCTGCTAAACGGGAAAGGTGGGGAGGGGTGAGGCATCATCCAGGAGGTTGAAATTAGCAAAGATACCATTCCAAATACCAAACTGATAATCAACAAGGCCTACACGGTAACTAAAAGAACTGCACTCAGCACACTCAAGTCACCGGAAAAGAATATCTATGACTGGTAAGAATCTGAAAAAGAAATTATTGATGTCTCTCTGTACGTGAATCAAGTAGATGTACAGCAGCAAGAAACAGAGCTTTGAAAATCAGCTGTAAACAACATAGTAATAAATTGAAAAAAATAAACGACAGAGAGACAGAGAAAACCTCTTACAACTTTTCCTCAGGGACGGTGATGCAACATGGATTGAACACATCTAGACCCACAGCAGGATGAGACATAAGGCTGGAAACTGTTCGCACTAAGAGAAATGTGGGGTTGGGTGAGGAAATGCACACCCTTTAAAGTAATACTACCTGGTACCCATTCAATGGGTCCCAAATCTGCAGGTTCAAGGAATCTTCCTACAGCTAAAACATGCATGGAAAACCCAGAGGACTGTACACCATGTGATCGGGAGATGTGTCTAAAATGCACCTCATTTATCCTCTCCTGGTGCTCCTGTTCATCATTCCAGCCACGTTACTTAGAATCTCCCCACTTAGAGAATCAGCACATTTAAACTTCTGTTTCACACATTTTGCAAATTGTGAGGAGGATGAACGGGAACAGGGGGAAACAATGAGAGAATAGTTGTAGGGGTTTGGACGGGCACATGTAACTCTAATTTCCCATTAAGAATAAGAATTAAAAAAAGGCTCAGCCCGCCTCGCCGGAGCCAAAATAGGGCCTGAAGCAATCCTGCAGTTTTGAGGCCAGCTCACAAAAGAGCAACTTAAAAAATGGAGCTCAGGGTCACTGCAATTCACAAACCTGCAGAGTTATAAATGAAAACTAACGTCCAAAAATATGTTGAGGTAAGGCAAAGAAGAGGATCTGAATGCAAGACAGAATTGCAAGAAACAGATTTCAAGAGATAGATTGGACTCGCCTTTAAAGCACATGAAAAGCGGCAGAATTTCGACAATGATGCAGTTGGCCCAAAAGGGAGTATGCGTTTTTTCCTGAATATATCCAGGAAAAAACGCATACGCACTTTATGGGCAACCAAGCAAGCAAGCAATGCAAATGTGCACAACAAAGAAGTCTCATTTCCCACCGGTCAAAAGGGCCATCCGAAAAAATTGTAAAAACCAGAAATGCAGGACAGGCCATGGAGAACAGGGAGCCTTTATACGCTGATGGACAGTGTGTGAACTGCCGAGAGCCACTCTGGAGAAGTGTATGGTGGTTCCTAAATCATCTAAAAAACAGAGCGACAGAGCATAGGGCACTTCCAATCACGGGAGTATATCTAGGGAAGTCTAAAAATCAACAAGACACAAGCACACCACAGTTTAGGGCTACTCTGTTTACAAGAACCTCAACTTCAGTACACCTTAAATATCCCAGGAAAGAGAACAATGGATAAAGAAAATGTGGTACTTATGTACAATGGAATATCTCTTCACCATGAAATCAATGTAATAAGGCTAGTAGAAGGATAAAGAGTGGATTGAGGTCCGATAATACTACTTGAAATAAGTCAAACAGAAAAAGAAACATATCATAAGATATCACTTATAGAGGGAGGATAAATATGGCTGCACAAAAAATGAATGACAAAACAGAACAGTGTCTCACATTTAGAAAACACACTTATGTCAGCTTAAGGGGAAAGGAGAGGTGGGGTGATGCATAAAACCAGAGTTTGAAATTAGCACAGATACCGTTCAATAAACCAAATAGGTATCAGGCAAGATCTACACCTTGCTCAATGAACTGGCCTCAACACACCCTATACACCACAGAGAAATATATCTGAGTAATAAGAATCTTAAAACCCATGTATTGATATATCTCCATAAGGGAATCAAGTGTGCGCAGAGCGGCACAAACACAGCAGTGAAAATGAGCTAAACCCCATTATAGAAATAAATTTTAAAACCAAAACGCAGAAACAATGAAAGAGAGAAAAATTCTTACAAAATTCGCTCAGGGGCTGTGATGCAACCTGGAATGACCACATATAAACCCACAGCTGGATAAGACATAAGGCTGGACACTTGGGGCTGAAAGGATTGGAGAGCTTTGGTGAGCAACTGCCGAAAGTTTAATGCAATACTTCATGCTACTTATTCCAAGGGTCCCAACACTCCAAGTTGAAGGGAATCTTCCTACAGCTAAACCATGCATGGGAAATCCAGCAGATGGTATACCATATGATCGGGAAAGGTTTCTAAAATGCACCTCATTTTCCTCTCCTGGGGCTCCGGATCAACATTCCAGCCACTTTACTAACAACATCTCCACATGGAGAGTCAATGCCTTTAAGTTCCGGTATCGCACAGTCTGCAGTTAGTGCGGAGGATGAATGGGAATAGGGGGAACCAGTGAGAAAATAGCTGTAGCGGTTTCAATGGGCACATGTCACTCTAATTTCACATCAGGAAGAAGAATTAACCAAAGGCAGAGCAAGGCGCCCCAGAAGAAGAATAGGGCCTGAAGAAATCCTGTGGATATGAGGCAAGATCACAAAAATAAGAGCTGAAAAATGGAGCTAAGGGCCACTGCAATTGAAAAACCTGCAGAGTTATAAAGGCCAACTATTTTCCAAACGTATATTGAGGTAAGGCTATGAAGAGGAACTGAGAGCAAGGCAGAACTGCAGGAAACCGATTTCAGGAGGTAGACTGGAATTGCACTGAAAACATATGAAAAGACTCAGAACGTCGACAATGATGCACTTGGCCAAAAAGGGCGTATGCATTCTTTCCTGAATATATTCAGGAAGAAACGCATACGCCCTTTCTGGCCAACCAAGCAAGCTCGCAAAGGAAATCTGCACTACAATGAAGTCTCACTGCCCCCCGGTCAAAGGGCCTTCTGAAAAAAGTGTAAAATCCAGAAAGGCAGGACAGGCCATGGAGAACTGGGAGCCTTGTTATGCTGATGGGCGAGATGTAAATGGCCAACAGCCACTCTGGAGAAGTGTATGGTGTTTCCTGAAACATCCAAAAAACTAAGCAACAGAGCCTAGGGCACTTCCACTTATGGTCCTATAGCTTAGGGAAATTAAAATCAAAAAGACACAGCCACCCCAAAGTTTGGGATGGCTCTGTTTACAAGAACCTCGTTTACGGTACAAGTTAAATATCGCAAAAAGCGAAAAATGGATAAAGAAGTTGTGGTACTTACGTACAATGCAATATCACTCAGCAATGAAATCTATGAAATCAGGCCCGGAGCAGCATAAAGAGTGGATTCAGGTACGATGATTCTAAGTGAAATTAGTCACACAGAAAAAGAAACATCATAAGATATCACTACTACACGGAATGTAAACTTGGCTACACAGGAACTGAATTACAAAACAGAACAGGGTCAAAAATGTAGAAAACCAACTTATGCTTGCTTAAGGGGAAAGCCGATATGGGGTGCTGCATGAAACCAGAGATTAAAATTGGCACAGATACCGTTCCATAAGCCAAAAATATAATAGACAAAAGGTACTCCTTGCTCAACGAAGTGGACTCAACACCCTATATTAAACGCCTAGGAATATACCTGACTAGTAAGAATCTACCTGACTAGTAAGAATCTTAAAACCTATAGATTTATATGTCTCCGAAAGAGAATCAAGCGTGTGTACAGCGGCATAAACGCAGCAGTGATAGGATTGGTGAGGTTCGGTGAGCAAATGCAGACCCTTTGAAGTCATATTGCATGGTACCCATTCCATGGGTCTCAACTCTCCCTGTTTAAGGGATTCTTCCTTCAGCTAAAACATGCATGTGGAACCCAGAGTATGATCCACCGTGTGATCGGGAAACGTGTTCAAATGTGTCTCAGTTTTCATCCCCGGGTACTCGGGTGCAACATTCCAGACGCTTTACTAACACTCTCCCCACTTGGAGAGTCAGTGCCTTTAACCTCCTGTATGGCCCAATTTGCAATTTCTGTGGAAAATGAACAGGAATAGGGAGAACCAATGAGAGACTAGGTGGAGGTGTCTGGACGGGCAAATTTAACTCTCATTTCCCACCAGGAAGAGGAATTAACCAAAGGCTCAGCGTGCCATGCCGGAACCACACTAGGACCAGAAGCAATCCTGCGGTGTTGCGGCCAGCTCACAAGAAAGCGAGTTGAAGAAAGGAGCTCAGGGGCACTGTAATTCACAAACCTGCAGAGTTATAAATGACAGCTATCTTCCAAAAATATATTGAATTAGGATGCCAAGAGGAGTTGAAAGCAGGGCAGAATTGCAGGAAACCGATTTCAGGAGGTAGACTGGAATTGCATGTAAAGCATAGGAAAAGAGGCAGAACGTCCACAATGATACACTTGGCCAAAAAGGGCGTAAGCGTTTTTTCCTGAATATATTCAGGGAAAAACGCATACGCCCTTTTTGGCCAACGAAGCAAGCTTGCAAAGGAAATCTGCACTACAATGAAGTCTCACTGCCCCCCGGTCAAAAGGGCCATCTGAAAAAAGTGTAAAATCCAGAAAGGCAGGACAGGCCATTGAGAACTGGGAGCCTTGTTATGCTGATGGGCGGGATGTAAATTGCCAGCAGCCACTCTGGAGAAGTGTATGGTGTTTCCTGAAACATCCAAAAAACAAAGCAACAGAGCCTAGGGCACTTCCACTTATGGTCCTATAGCTTAGGGAAATTAAAATCAAAAAGACACAGCCACCCCAAAGTTTGGGACGGCTCTGTTTACAAGAACCTCGTTTACGGTACAAGTTCAATATCACAGAAAGCGAAAAATGGATAAAGAAATTGTGGTACTTACGTACAATGCAATATCACTCAGCAATGAAATCTATGTCATCAGGCCCGTAGCAGCATAATGAGTGGATTCAGGTACGATGATTCTAAGTGAAATTAGTCACACAGAAAATGAAACATCATAAGATATCACTAATACATGGAATGTAAACTTGGCTACACAAGAACTGAATTACAAAACAGAACAGGGTGTCAAATGTAGAAAACCAACTTATGCTTGCTTAAGGGGACGGGTGAGTTGGGGTGCTGCATAAAACCAGAGATTGAAATGAGCACAGATACCGTTCCATAAGCCAAATATGTAATAGACAAGAGCTACTCCTTGCTCAACGAAGTGGACTCAACACCCCATATTAAACGCCTAAGAATATACCTGACTAGTAAGAATCTACCTGACTAGTAAGAATCTTAAAACCTATGGATTTATATGTCTCCGAAAGAGAATCAAGCGTGTGTACAGCGGCATAAACGCAGCAGTGATAGGATTGGTGAGGTTCGGTGAGCAAATGCAGACCCTTTGAAGTCATATTGCATGGTACCCATTCCATGGGTCTCAACTCTCCATGTTTAAGGGATTCTTCCTTCAGCTAAAACATGCATGTGGAACCCAGAGTATGATCCACCATGTGGTCGGAAAACGTGTTCAAATGTGTCTCAGTTTTGGTCCCCTGGTACTCGGGTGCAACATTCCAGACGCTTTACTAACACTCTCCCCACTTGGAGAGTCAGTGCCTTTAACCTCCTGTTTGGCCCAGTTAGCAATTTCTGCGGAAGATGAACAGGAATAGGGAGAACCAATGAGAGATTAGGTGGAGGTGTCCGGACGGGCCAATTTAACTCTCATTTCCCACCAGGAAGAGGAATTAACCAAAGGCTCAGCATGCCGTGCCGGAACCAAACTAGGGCCTGAAGCAATCCTGCGGTGTTGCGGCCAGCTCACAAGAAAGCGAGTTGAAGAAAGGAGCTCAGGGGCACTGTAATTCAAAAACCTGCAGAGTTATAAATGACAGCTATCATCCAAAATTATGCTGAAGTAAGGCTGCGAAGAGGACTTGAATGCAGGGCAGAATTGCTGGAAATTGATTTCAAAACGTACACGGGAGTAGCTCTTAAAGCATAGGAAAAGAGACAGAACTTGGAAAATAATGCACTTGGCAAAAAAGGGCATATGTGTTTTATCCAGAGCTCTCATAACTGAGGGGAGGAGATTCCCAGCAGGCTCCAACTGCCACCTGAGGGCTCACATTGCCAAGGCAACGTTAGCATGCCAGGCAGGAGTTACCTCACAGCAGAGGTCCCACCTCACAGAAGGGTGAGAAACCCAGCCAACATCAGACTCTCACCAGAGGGCCCACATCACCAAGGGGATGGGAACCAGGCAGGAGTGTCTTCACATCAGTGGGGCCACATCATCCAAAGCTGAGGTACTCAGCACATGTGTCCTCAAACCAGAGGACCCACATCACCAAGGACCTCGGAGTGAGGCAGGCAGGAGTAGCCTCACAACACTGGGCACATAGAATAAAAAAGTGAGGAATCCAGCAGTTGGAACCTCCCAGCAGGCGGCCCAGAGCACCGAGGCTATGGGATCCAGGCCACAGTGAACTCACAGAAGAGGGCCCATGTCATGAAACTGAGCAACCCAGCCATTGGGACCTCAGAGCAGGAGGCCCACATCCCCATGGGGATGGAATTCTGGTAGGAGTGTCCTCGCACCACTGAGAACGTATCAGAAAATTTTGGGCGACCAGCAGTTAGGGCCTGACGCCAGAGGACCCTCATCACCAAGGGAAGGAGGCTCCCAGCAGGCTCCAACTGCCACCAGAGGGCTGACGTCGCCAAGGCGATGTGTGCCAACCAGGCACGAATGACCTCACAGCAGAGGGTCCACCTCAGAGAAGTGTGACGAACCCAGTCAGGATCAGACTCGCACCAGAGGGCCCACATCACCAAATGGATTGGAACCAGGCAGGAGTGTCCTCACATGAGTAGGGCCACATCATCTAAAGGTGAGGAACCCAGAACATGTGGCTTCAAACCATAAGACACCCATCACCAAGGGGCTGGGAGTGAGGCAGGCAGGAGGAGCCTCATAACAGAGGGCCCAAAAATAAGAAAGGTGAGGAATCCAGCAGTTGGAACCTCCCAGCAGGCGGCCCAGAGCACAGAGGCTAGAGGAACCAGGCCAGAGTGAACTAACACCAGACAGCCCACATCATGAAACTGTGAGCAACCCAGACATTGGGACCTCAGAGCAGAAGGCCCACATCCCCATGGTGATGGGAACATGACAGGAGTGTCCTGGCATCACTGGGCTCACATCAGAAAACGTGGGGTGCTCAGAAGTTAGGGCCTGACGCTAGAGGGCACTCATCACCGAGAGGAGGAGGCTCCCAGCAGGCTCCAGCTGCCACCAGAGGGCCAACGTCGCCAAGGCGATGTGTGCCAGCCTGGCAGGAGTGACCTCACAGCAGAGGGCCCACCTCACAGAAGGGTGAGGAACACAGCCAGGATCAGACTCTCACCAGAGGGCCCACATCACCAAGGGGATGGGAACCAGGCAGGAGTGTCCCCACACCAGTGGGACAACATCATCGAAAGGTGAGGATCCCAGCACATGTGTCCTCAAACCAGAGGAACCACATCACCAAGGGGTTCGGAATGAGGCTGGCAGGACTGGCCTCACAACACAGGGTCCATAGAATATAAAAGTTGAGGAATCCAGCAGTTGGAACCTCCCAGCAAGTGGCCCAGAGCACCGAGGCTATGGGATCCAGGCCGCAGTGAACTCACAGCAGAGGGCCCACATCATGAACCTGTGAGCAGCCCAGCTGTTGGGACCTCAGAACAGAAGGCCCACATCCCCATTGGGATGGGAACCTGGCAGGAGTGGCTTTGCACCACTTAGCACATATCAGAAAATGTTAGGAGCCCAGCAGTTAGGGCCTGATGCCAGGGGGCCCTCATAACTGAGGGGAGGAGACTCCCAGCAGGTTCCAACTGCCAACAGAGGGCCCACGTCTACAAGGTGGCATGCACCAGCCAGGCAGTAGTGACCTCACAGCAGAGGGCCTATCTCACAGAAGGGTGAGGAACCGAGGCAGGATGAGACTCTCACCAGAGGGCCCACAACACCAAGGGGATGGGAACCAGTCAGGACTGTCCTCCCACCAGTGGGACCACATCATCGAAAGGTGAGGAACCCAGCACATGTGGCCTCATATCAGAGGACATACATCACAAAGGGGATGGGAGTGAGGCAGGTAGGAGTAGCCTAAAAACAGAGGGCCCAAAGAATAAAAAAAGTGAGGAATCCAGCATTTGGAACCTCCCAGCAGGCGGCCGAGAGCACAGAAGCTATGGGATGCAGGCAGGAGTTAACTAACACCAGAGAGCCCACATCATGAAACTGTGAGCAACCCAGGCATTGGGACCTCAGAGCAGAAAGCCCACATCCCCATGGGGATGGGAACCTGACAGGAGTGTCCTGGCATCACTGGGCTCACATCAGAAAACGTGGGGAGCCCAGCAGTTAGAGCCTGATGCTAGAGGGCCATCATCACCGAGGGCAGGAGGCTCCCAGCAGGTTCCATGTGCCAACAGAGGGCCCACGTCGCCAAGGTGATGTGTGCAAGTCAGGCAGGATTGACCTCACAGCAGAGGGCCTACCTCACAGAAGAGTGAGGAACTCAGCCAGGATAAGACTGTCACCAGAAGGCCCACATCACCAAGGGGATGGGAACCAGGCAGGAGTGTCCTCACACCAGTGGGGCCACATCATTGAAAGTTGCCTAACCCAGCACATGTGGCCTCAAACCAGAAGACCCACATCACGAAGGGGTTGCGAGTGAGGCAGGCAGGAGGAGCATCACAACACAGGACCCATAGAATACAAAAGTTGAGGAATCGAGCAGTTGGAACCTCCCAGCAGGCAGCCAAGACCACAGAGGCTATGGGATCCAGGCCACAGTGAACTAACACCAGAGAGCCCACATCATGAAATTGTGATCAACCCAGCCGTTGGAACCTCAGAGCAGAAGGCCCACATCCCCATGGGGATGGGAACCTAAGAGGAGTGCTTGAGCAACACTGGGCTCACTAAGAAAAGTTGGGGAGCCCAGCAGTTAGGGCCTGACGTCAGAGGGCCCTCATCACAGAGCTGAGGAGGCTCCCAGCAGGGTCCAATTGCCACCAGAGGGCTCATGTCAACAAGGCGAGGTGAGCAACCCAGGCAAGAGTTACCTGATAGTAGAGGGCCCACCTCACAGATGGGTGAGGAACCCAGCCAGGATCAGACTCTCACCAGAGGGCCCACATCACAAAGGGGATGGGACCCAGTCAGGATTATCCTCACACCAGTGGGGCCTCATCATCTTAAGGTGAGGAACCCAGCACATGTGTCCTCAAACCAGAGGACCCACATCACCAAGGGCCTTGGAGTGAGGCAGGCAGGAGTAGCCTCACAACACAGGGCACATAATATAAAAAACGTGAGGATTCCAGCATTTAGACCTTCCAGCAGGCGGCCCAGAACACCGAGGCTATGGGATCCAGGCCACAGTGAACTCACAGCAGAGGGCCCACATCACAAAACTGTGAGCAACCCAGGAGTTGAGACCTCAGCGCAGAAGGACCACATCCCCATGGGAATGGGAACCTGGCTGGAGTGTCCTCGCACCACTGGGCGCACATCAGAAAATGTGGGGAGCCCACCATTTAGGGCCTGACGCCAGAGGGCCGTCATCACCGAGAGGAGGAGGCGCCCTGCACGCTCCAACTGCCACCAGAGGGCTCACGTCTCCAAGGTGACGTGTGCCAGCCAGGCAGGAGTGACCTCACAGCAGAGGGCCTACCTCACAGAACGTTGAGGAACCCAGCCAGGATTAGACTCTCGCCAGAGGGCCCACCTCACCAAGGGTATGGGAACCAGGCAGGAGTGTCCTCACACGAGTGGGGTCACATCATCGAAAGGTGAGGAACGCAGCACATGTGGCCTCAAGCCATAGGACAGTCATCACCAAGGGGCTGGCAGTGAGGCAGGCAGGAGGAGCCTCACAACAGAGGGCACATAGAATAAAAAAGTTGAGGAATCCAGCAGTTGGAACCTCCCAGCAGGCGGCTCAGAGCACCGATGATAAGGGATCCTTGCCGGAGTGAACTCACAGCAGAGGGCCCACATCATGGTACTGTGAGCAAGCCAGCCGTTTTGACCTCAGAGCAGAAGGCCCATATCGCCATGGGGATGGGAACCTGGCAAGAGTCTCCTCACTCACTTGGCGCACATCAGAAAATGTGGGGAGCCCAGCAGTTATGGCCTAAGGCAAGAGGGCCCTCATCACCGAGGGGAGGAGGATCCCAGCACACTCCAACTGCCACCAGAGGGCCCACGTCGCCAAGGTGACGTGTGCCAGACAGGCATGATTGACCTCACAGCAGAGGGCCCACCTCACAGAAGGGTGAGGAACCCAGCCAGGATCAGACTCTCACCTGAGGGCCCACATCAGCAAGGGGATGGGAACCAGTCAGGACTGTCTTCCCTCCAGTGGGGTCACATCATCGAAAGGTGCGGAACCCAGCACATGTGGTCTCAAATCAGAGGACACATATCACAAAGGGAATGGGAGTGAGGCAGGCAGGAGTAGCCTAAAAACAGAGGGCCCAAAGAATAAGAAAGGTGAGGAATCCAGCAGTTGGAACCTCCCAGCAGGCGGCACAGAGCACAGAAGCTATGGGATGCAGGCAGGAGTGAACTAACAGCAGAGAGCCCACATCATGAAACTGTGAGCAACCCAGGCTTTGGGACCTCAGAGCAGAAGGCCCACACCCCAATGGGGATGTGAACCTGGCTGGAGTGTCCTCGCACCACTGGGCGCACATCACAAAATGTAGGGAGCCCAGCAGTTAGGGCCTGATGCCAGAGGGCCCTCATCACCGAGGAGAGGAGGCTCCCAGCAGGCTCCAAGTGCCACCAGAGGGCTCATGTCCACAAGGCGAGGTGAGCAAGCCAGGCAAGAGTGACCTCACATCAGACGGCCTACCTCACAGATGGGTGAGGAACCCAGCCGGGATCAGACTCTCAACAGAGGGCCCACATCACCAAGGGGATGTGAACCAGGCAGGAGTCTCCTAAGACCATTGGTCCCACATCATCGAAAGGTGAGGAACCCAGCACATGTGGCCTCAAACCAGACGACACACATCACGAAGGGGCTGGGAGTGAGGCAGGCAGGAGGATCCTCACAACAGAGGGCCCAAAAAATTTAAAAAGTGAGGAATCCAGCATTTGGAACCTCCCAGCAGGCAGCCAAGAGCACAGAGGCTATGGGATCCAGGCTTCTGTGAACTAACACCAGAGAGCCCACATCATGAAAATGTGAACAACCCAGCCGTTGGGACCTCAGAGCAGAAGGCCCACATCCCCATGGAGATGGGATCCTAAGAGGAGTGCCAAAGCATCACTGGGCTCCCTAAGAAAAGTTGGTGAGCCCAGCAGTTAGGGCCTGACGCAAGAGGGCCCTCATCACCGGGGGAAGAGATTCCCAGCACGCTCCAACTGCCACCACACGGCTGACTTCACCAAGGCAATGTGTGCCAGCCATGCAGGAGTGACCTATCAGCAGAGGGTCTCCCTCACAGGTGGGTGAGGAACAAAGCCAGGAACAGACTCTCACCAGGGGGTCCACATAACCACGTGGATGAGAACCAAGCAGGAGTGTCCTCACACTAGTGGGGCCACATCATTGAAAGGTGAGGAACCCAGCAAAAGTGGCCACAAACCAGAGGACCCACATCACCAAGGGGTTGAGAGTGAGGTAGGTGTCTGGACGGGCATATTTAACACTCATTTCCCACCAGGAAGAGGAATTAACCAAAGGCTCAGCGTGCCCTGCCAGAAGCAGATTAGGGCCTGAAGCAGTCTTGCGGGTTTGCGGCCAGCTCACAAGAAAGCGAGTTGAAGAAAGGAGCTCAGGGGCCCTGTAATTCACAAACCTGCAGAGTTATAAATGACAGATAACGTCCAAAAATATATTGAAGTAAGGCTGCGAAGAGGACTTGAAAGCGGGGCAGAATTGCAGGAAACCGATTTCAGGAGGTAGACTGGATTTGCATTTAAAGCATAGGAAAAGAGGCAGAACATCGACAATGATGCACATGGCAACAAAGGGCGTATGAGTTTGTTCCTGAATATATTCAGGAAAAAACACATACGCCCTTTTTGGCAAACCAAGCAAGCTTGCAATGGAAATCCGAACTACTATGAAGTGTCACTTCCCCCCGGTCTAAAGGGCCACTGAGAAAAGTGTAAAATCCAGAAAGGCAAGACAGGCCATGGGGAAAAAGGAGCCTTGTTATGCTTATGGGCGGGATGTACATTGCCAACAGCCACTCTGGAGAAGTGTATGGTGTTTCCTGATACATCTGAAAAAGAAAGCAACAGAATCTAGGGCATTTCCACTTATGGTCCTATAGCTTAGGGAAATTAAAATCAAAAAGACACAGCCACCCCAAAATTTACAACGGCTCTGTTTACAGGAGCCTCTTCTACAGTACAAGTTAAATATCCCAGAGAACAAATAATTGATAAAGAAGTTGCGGTACTTATGTACAACAGAATACCACTCAGCAATGAAATCTGTGTCACCAGGCCTGTACCAGCATAATGAGTGGATT
This sequence comes from Leucopleurus acutus, assembly GCF_964270905.1. Taxonomy (NCBI): domain Eukaryota; kingdom Metazoa; phylum Chordata; class Mammalia; order Artiodactyla; family Delphinidae; genus Leucopleurus; species Leucopleurus acutus. The sequence goes on along the minus strand of NW_028138753.1, from coordinate 10,627 downwards.
GAGGCATGATGATTCTAAGTGAAATAAGTCACACAGAAAAAGAAACATCATAAGGTATCACTAATGCACGGAATGTAAACTTGGCTACACATGAACTGAATTACAAAACAGAACAGGGTCTCAAGTTTAGAAAACCAACTTATGCTTGCTTAAGGGGAAAGGTGAGTTGGGGTGCTGCATAAAACCAGAGTTTGAAATTAGCACAGATACCGTTCCATAAGCCAAATATGTAATAGACAAGACCTACCCGTTGCTCAACGAAATGGACTCAACAATGAGGTATCACCTCACACCTGTTAGAATGGGCATCATCTGAAAATCTACAAACAACAAATGCTGGAAAGGGTGTGGAGAAAAGGAACACTCTTCCACTATTGTTGGGAATATAAATTGATACAGTCACTATGGAGAACAATATGGAGTTTCTTAAGAAACTAATAATAGAATTACCATATGATACAGCAATCCCAGGACTGGACATATACTCAGACAAAACCATAAATCAAAAAGAGACATTCACCGCAATGTTCATTGCATCACTATTTACAATATCGAGGTAATGGAAGCAACCTAAATGCCCACAGACAGACGAATGCATAAAGCTGTGGTACATATATAAAATGGAATATTACTAAGCCATGAAAGGAATGAAATTGGGTCATTTGTAGAGACGTCGATGGATCTAGAGACTGTCCTACAGAGTGAAGTAAGTCAGAAAGAGAAAAACAAATCTTGTATATTCATGCATATATGTGGAACCTAGAAAAACTGTACAGATTAACCGTTTTGCAAGGCATAAATAGAGCAACAGATGTAGACAACAATCGTATGGACAACAAGGGGGGAAAGCTCTTGGAGGGGTGGTGGTGGGAGGAGTTGAGAGATTGGGATTGGCATGTAAACATTTATATGTATAAAATAGATAACCAATGAGAACCTGCTGTATAAAAATATAAAATAAAATTCAAAATTAAAAAGAAATAAAATTTAAAAAATAAAACAGAAAAAACAATTATTCCCTTCACATACATGTATTTATATGAATAAATTATTTCCATGCTTATATCTGTAAATACAAAAAAGAGGAATAAAATCTACCTTGAACCAAAAACGAAAAAGAGAAAAAAAAAAAAACAGAACCCACCAGTTACTCAGAGGAAAACCGTATCAGGGCACTTGCTCCAGTTGTAAACAATTCTGAAGTTGGTCAGTGGTGGGGAATCGTCTCCCATTCAGCCAGCAGCCCCCACACAACAAGCGTCCTCATTGCAAAGCTGGGGCACCGTGCCGAGGCATCTGTGAGTAAACGTGAGCTGAGCCCCAGGCCACTTGCTGCTGAACTGTTCCCACCCTTCCCAGGTAAAACACCTGAATATATACAAGGACTTGAAAGCCTAGAGGAAGGGCCATGGAGCCACACGAGTGACAGCATGCCAGCTGACTTGGTGCCTGCAGGCCAGCCAGGATGGTCCTGGCCCTGGGTGCTCTTCTGGAAGATTTCCATTTCCCTGCCTGAGATACCCGTCCTGTCCCTGCCCCCACTGCTTTTTTCCTTCCTCACCTCTGCCCAGGGAGAAATTCCAGCAGCAGGTATGGGTGACACATCCTCTTCTTTAGCAGGTGGCAGCCTGGCATCTGCTGCAGAAAGTCCAGCAGAGCCCCACTCACACTGGGCCACCCACAAAGCCGTGGCCTCTCACTCCCTCCCACCAGCCCAGCCCCGAGACTGCTGACAGGGCAGAGAAAATGGCGTCAGGCACAGCTGCAGGGGCTTTTGCTGCCTGGAGTGGTATTTATATTGATCTCAACCCAGGCACACCTGGGGAGGGCTGGCCAGCATGGTAAGGCTGCCCAGGTAGCCAATCATCACCCCTCAGGGGCTCACAGTTGCAGAAAATGGAACTTGCTGAACCGGCCAGGTCCAAGGAACAGGTGTGGGCTCCTGAGAGTCAGGATAGACAAGGGGCTGCAGCTTTGGCTTGTTTTCTAATCATTTTATCTGGCCCATGAGTGGGAGACAACTTCAAGAAAACCCTCTCCTAATGAGAGGAACCCAGGAGTCAGGGAGAGGAGGGGTGGGTGGTGGTTGGAGACAGAGGCCTGGTGCCCTGGGTGCAGTGGAAGTCTCTGGAAGACCAGGTGGAGGGAGGCCACACAGAGTGATGCCCAGGGTCACAGACCTGTCGGAGCTGCTGTTTGTTAGTTCAAGTCCTGCTCTGAGGTGCTCTGTGTCAGCTCTGAGCGACAGGTGAGCTGGGGGTGCTCTTCAATGAGGGCTATGTGCACGGTTCCTGTGTGCCCAGCCCTGCCACGGTACCTGCAAGGGTAGCTCTGTATCCTGGGAGGGGCCTGACCATGAGAGCCCCGTGGGCTGGGTTGGGGGTGGGGTACCTGCCCAGGAGAGCTCCATATCCTGGGATTGGCCTGACCACGAGAGCCCCATGGGCTGCTGGGGACCTGGTAAAGGATGTCAGGACAGTCAGTGAAGCCACCGAGGATATACCTCCAGTTGCTCCTGATTCCTACACCCTGCTGGTCATTCTACCAACCACCAGGACATGGTATTCTGTATTAGTCTTCAATGATGCCTTCTTTTGTATTCCATTAGTCCCAGAGTCACAAGAAATTTTGGCTTGTGAGTGGCAGGACTCAACATACAACTAAAACAATACTTCCGGGCCGTCTTGCCCCAAGGGTTCAAAAATTCCCACACCATCTTTGGGGAAAGCTTAGCTAACGACCGAAAAGTTCTACCTCTGGAAAAGGAAACCCTCCTTCAATATGCAGACGACATTCTGATCGCCAGCCCTACTAAGGAGACCTCTGAACTACCAAGCCAATAAAGGATAGAAGTTGTCCAAGAAAAAGCTCAAATATCACAGACTGCGGTGACCTGCCTGGGCTTCATTCTCACACAAGGTCAGAGAAGCCCATCCCAGGAAAGGGAAGAAACCATTTGCAGCCTTACCCCTTTCTAAAACTAGAAGACAGCTTAGGGGTTCCTGGGGAGGCCAGGGTTTGCTGCTTCTGGATCCCTAACTACAGTCTACTAGCTGGGCCTCTATATGAAACACTGAAAGGAAAAGATGATGATCCTTTTGAACAGAATCCAGAAGTGGCCTTTCAAGAATGGAAAGAGCAGTCAATTCAGACCCTTGCCCTGGAACTCCCTAATTGAGCTAAACCCTTTGACCTTTCCATTCCCGGTGAAAGGTGAATCGCCATTGGAGAATTAGTGCAAAAACTGGGACCACTTGAAATGGAACAACGCAAGAATGCCATCCAGGTAGGATAAACTACAGTCACCAAGGGGCTTGGCCCACTGCCACATCTGGCCAAGATACTGGCGGTATCTAAAAACCTGGAAATCAGCAGCCCAAAAGGCCACCTCCCTCCTAAGGGAAAAGGACCCCACGTGGTGATCCTAATCACCAACCATGCCCTGAAGTTGCAGGGTTCGCTCCGTGGGCACACCGACCTCGAGTGAGGAGGCCCTCCAACTCCAACATCCAGAGAGATAACCGGAGGCAACAGGGCACCATGACGACTCATGTGAACATCACTTGACCTGGAGTTTCTCTCATAAAACAACAATAGTGTGTCCCGAAGGAGTAGACTACTGCTTGCAGGACTTCCTGCACCCGGAGGGGAGCTAATAATCTTGGCGGGGGAACCGTATATCACACTGTCACCATAGAAAAGCCTACAGACACCGTGATGATGGTGGCCAATAAGACCGGCTGGACTCCTGTTTACTTCAAAAGGCTGTTGACTCAGTGGCCATCATGGTCCTTGATCACCACTGACCCTGGACTGTCTGGGAGTTGAGCGGGCAGGGCTCTGACACCTGGTGCTGATTTTATGTTAATTCAGGGGCCTAATTGAAGAAAGAGCAGACTACTGGTCAGAGCATCTAGGCTGGCAGAAACGGTCAGCCTAAGGTGGCCGAACAAATGTGGGGCGGGGTGAAACCGGCCCCCACAGCGTCTCTGCACATCTCTTTCCTGGACCCTTAAAGGTCATTAGAATCTATAACACTTCCAATGCTGGTGCTCAGGCGGACGAGCAGGGAGGCAGGGGTCCTGGGGCCAATCAACGTCACCTGGAGGCTGCTGGGGAGAAGTTCTGACCCTCGTCCCCTAGTATGAGGGCTCCCAACTCAGCACTCAGCAGTTACAGAAGAAGGGTCTGCACCCTCAGCACTCCAAGAATGAGGAACGGGACAAAAGGCAGAGGAGGGGTTTGTCCCCAGCAAAGCCCATTAAAAATCCCTGGGAGATAAAAATAGAATCTGGGCAATAAAGTCAAGTCTGACCTTTTTTATCCTTTGTGCTTTGTCTAATTTCACATGCTCCTAGGGTCCCGCATGCAGAGGTTCCACACCCGGCACTTCAGACCAGATTTCCTGGTGCAGAATGGCTGGGTCGACACCTCAGCTCCTGGGGCCCAGTGCAGACTCCGAGATATAGAGCCTGAGCTGCAGCCAACCCGGCCCTTGAGAGCTCCGCCCCCTCCCTCCCACTGACTCTGACAGGATCTCTACACAGCAGCCCAGCCCACAGCCCACGGGGTAGTGCATGCTCTCACCTCTCCATTCTCTGATGAAAATATAAAGTTTCCTTTGCTTGGGAACCAAACTCAGTCTCGATCTGTTGGCCCCAATGACACTGGGCAGGGGGACCCTTGTTGGGGTCCACTCTGGAGGATCAGTAACAGAAATTGAGACTATTGTAACTTCAATGAACAGATGTGTGAGCCAAACTGTAGTTAACATAGAACAGTTTATAAGGCTCGGGTAAAATAAGATGTTTCTAACACTTCCATTTGATATTTCCATCACTTTATTATAAGCAAGTTCAGTGAGAAGGTTTGTCCTATTTGTCAGGTCAATATTAGAGAAATGAAGTGATTTCTTTCCAAGGATGTACATCTAATAATCTTGGTTAAAGCTTCAATCTTGTTTTAAATGCTTTTCCATTGAAAATGATACCTCTCTTTCAGCTCCCCCATTTCTGAGAAGTATAAAATCTTATAATTTATTATTACCAAAGGGGAAAGGTGGGAGGAGGGATAAATTAACAGTTTGGAATTAACACATACACACTGCTATGTATAAAATAGATCATCAACAAGGAACTACTGTATAGCACAGGGAACTACACTCAATATTGTGCAATAACCTATAAGGGGAAATAATCGGAAAAAGAATAGATATTTTTATTGACATCATCTATCAATGACAGTTAAAGTGTAACCTAAGGGAAGCCGGTGGTGAGTGCTTCTGACCCTGAAGACTTCAGTCATCTAAAGTTTGGACTCTGCCTACTTCCCAAGGCCCTTAATGAACATATGTGTAGCCGTAGCTTAAAAAACTCCCCAGTTTGGGTTTCGGGGAGACACTGATTTTGAAAAAGCCCTGGTGTTCTCCTTACATGAATGGGACTCTTCCTACTGCTAAAACATGTCTGTCACATCCAGAGGATGGTATACCGTCTGATCGGGAAGAGTTTGGAAAAGGCATCTCATCTCCTCATCTCCTGGTGCTCGGGTTCACCCCTCCAGCGTCTTTACTAACAGTCTCCCCACTTGGAGATGTCAACACTGTCAACATCCTGTTGTGTACAGTTTGGAATTTGTCCAGAGGATGAAGCGGAAGGATGAGGAACAATGAGAGACAAGTCCTAGGTGTTCAGACAGGCACATGTCACTCTAATTTCCAATCAGGAAGATGAATTGACCAAAGGCTAGGGTTGCCCATGGAAACAGTATAGGGCTTGAGGAAATCCCACTGCTTTGTGGCCAGTTCCCATAAACACAAGTTGAACAATGGAACTCAGGGGCAGTAAAATTCACGAAACTGCAGAGTTGAAAATATCTATCACTGAAAAATGTCTTGAGGAAAGTCAGAGAAAAGGATTGGCAAGCAAGGGAGAATGGCAGGAAAGGGATTTGAGGAGGTAGAAAGGACTCGCCATTAAGCACAAGAAAAGGGGCTGAACATTGCCGACATTGCAGTTGGCCAAAAAGGCTGTATGCGTTTTTTTCTGTATATATTCAAGAAAAGGGCATACACTTTTTTAGCCAACCAAACAGGTGGGCACTGGAAATCAATACTACAAAAGATATCACTTCGCATCAGTCAGAAGAGCCATCCTCATAAAGTGTAAACGCCAGAAATGCAGGACAGGACAAGGAGAGGAGGGAGCCCTGTGAGGCTTATAGTGGAAATGTATATTGCCAACGGCCATTCTGGAGAACTGTATTGTGTTTACTAAAGCATCTAAAAAATGAGCTACAGAGCATAGGGCACTTGCACTCATGGGCGTATATCTTGGGAAAAACAAAAATCGAGAGGACACAGGCACCCCAATGTTTACTGCCTCTCTGTTTAAAAGATCCTCGACTAGGATATAACTTAAATGTCTCTGGAGGGAAAAAATGGATAGAGATGTGGTACTTATGTAGAGTGGAATATTACTCAGCCTGGAAATCAATGAAATATGGCCAGTTGTAACAACTCCGGAGGAGTTACGTATGATCATTCTAACTGACATAAATATGTAGAAAACACGTGTAAGGCTGCTAAACGGGAAAGGTGGGGAGGGGTGAGGCATCATCCAGGAGGTTGAAATTAGCAAAGATACCATTCCAAATACCAAACTGATAATCAACAAGGCCTACACGGTAACTAAAAGAACTGCACTCAGCACACTCAAGTCACCGGAAAAGAATATCTATGACTGGTAAGAATCTAAAAAAGAAATTATTGATGTCTCTCTGTACGTGAATCAAGTAGATGTACAGCAGCAAGAAACAGAGCTTTGAAAATCAGCTGTAAACAACATAGTAATAAATTGAAAAAAATAAACGACAGAGAGACAGAGAAAACCTCTTACAACTTTTCCTCAGGGACGGTGATGCAACATGGATTGAACACATCTAGACCCACAGCAGGATGAGACATAAGGCTGGAAACTGTTCGCACTAAGAGAAATGTGGGGTTGGGTGAGGAAATGCACACCCTTTAAAGTAATACTACCTGGTACCCATTCAATGGGTCCCAAATCTGCAGGTTCAAGGAATCTTCCTACAGCTAAAACATGCATGGAAAACCCAGAGGACTGTACACCATGTGATCGGGAGATGTGTCTAAAATGCACCTCATTTATCCTCTCCTGGTGCTCCTGTTCATCATTCCAGCCACGTTACTTAGAATCTCCCCACTTAGAGAATCAGCACATTTAAACTTCTGTTTCACACATTTTGCAAATTGTGAGGAGGATGAACGGGAACAGGGGGAAACAATGAGAGAATAGTTGTAGGGGTTTGGACGGGCACATGTCACTCTAATTTCCCATTAAGAATAAGAATTAAAAAAAGGCTCAGCCCGCCTCGCCGGAGCCAAAATAGGGCCTGAAGCAATCCTGCAGTTTTGAGGCCAGCTCACAAAAGAGCAACTTAAAAAATGGAGCTCAGGGTCACTGCAATTCACAAACCTGCAGAGTTATAAATGAAAACTAACGTCCAAAAATATGTTGAGGTAAGGCAAAGAAGAGGATCTGAATGCAAGACAGAATTGCAAGAAACAGATTTCAAGAGATAGATTGGACTCGCCTTTAAAGCACATGAAAAGCGGCAGAATTTCGACAATGATGCAGTTGGCCCAAAAGGGAGTATGCGTTTTTTCCTGAATATATCCAGGAAAAAACACATACGCACTCTATGGGCAACCAAGCAAGCAAGCAATGCAAATGTGCACAACAAAGAAGTCTCATTTCCCACCGGTCAAAAGGGCCATCCGAAAAAATTGTAAAAACCAGAAATGCAGGACAGGCCATGGAGAACAGGGAGCCTTTATACGCTGATGGACAGTGTGTGAACTGCCGAGAGCCACTCTGGAGAAGTGTATGGTGGTTCCTAAATCATCTAAAAAACAGAGCGACAGAGCATAGGGCACTTCCAATCACGGGAGTATATCTAGGGAAGTCTAAAAATCAACAAGACACAAGCACACCACAGTTTAGGGCTACTCTGTTTACAAGAACCTCAACTTCAGTACACCTTAAATATCCCAGGAAAGAGAACAATGGATAAAGAAAATGTGGTACTTATGTACAATGGAATATCTCTTCACCATGAAATCAATGTAATAAGGCTAGTAGAAGGATAAAGAGTGGATTGAGGTCCGATAATACTACTTGAAATAAGTCAAACAGAAAAAGAAACATATCATAAGATATCACTTATAGAGGGAGGATAAATATGGCTGCACAAAAAATGAATGACAAAACAGAACAGTGTCTCACATTTATAAAACACACTTATGTCAGCTTAAGGGGAAAGGAGAGGTGGGGTGATGCATAAAACCAGAGTTTGAAATTAGCACAGATACCGTTCAATAAACCAAATAGGTATCAGACAAGATCTACACCTTGCTCAATGAACTGGCCTCAACACACCCTATACACCACAGAGAAATATATCTGAGTAATAAGAATCTTAAAACCCATGTATTGATATATCTCCATAAGGGAATCAAGTGTGCGCAGAGCGGCACAAACACAGCAGTGAAAATGAGCTAAACCCCATTATAGAAATAAATTTTAAAACCAAAACGCAGAAACAATGAAAGAGAGAAAAATTCTTACAAAATTCGCTCAGGGGCTGTGATGCAACCTGGAATGACCACATATAAACCCACAGCTGGATAAGACATAAGGCTGGACACTTGGGGCTGAAAGGATTGGAGAGCTTTGGTGAGCAACTGCCGAAAGTTTAATGCAATACTTCATGCTACTTATTCCAAGGGTCCCAACACTCCAAGTTGAAGGGAATCTTCCTACAGCTAAACCATGCATGGGAAATCCAGCAGATGGTATACCATATGATCGGGAAAGGTTTCTAAAATGCACCTCATTTTCCTCTCCTGGGGCTCCGGATCAACATTCCGGCCACTTTACTAACAACATCTCCACATGGAGAGTCAATGCCTTTAAGTTCCGGTATCGCACAGTCTGCAGTTAGTGCGGAGGATGAATGGGAATAGGGGGAACCAGTGAGAAAATAGCTGTAGCGGTTTCAATGGGCACATGTCACTCTAATTTCACATCAGGAAGAAGAATTAAACAAAGGCAGAGCAGGGCGCCCCAGAAGAAGAATAGGGCCTGAAGAAATCCTGTGGATATGAGGCAAGATCACAAAAATAAGAGCTGAAAAATGGAGCTAAGGGCCACTGCAATTGAAAAACCTGCAGAGTTATAAAGGCCAACTATTTTCCAAACGTATATTGAGGTAAGGCTATGAAGAGGAACTGAGAGCAAGGCAGAACTGCAGGAAACCGATTTCAGGAGGTAGACTGGAATTGCACTGAAAACATATGAAAAGACTCAGAACGTCGACAATGATGCACTTGGCCAAAAAGGGCATATGCGTTCTTTCCTGAATATATTCAGGAAGAAACGCATACGCCCTTTCTGGCCAACCAAGCAAGCTCGCAAAGGAAATCTGCACTACAATGAAGTCTCACTGCCCCCCGGTCAAAGGGCCTTCTGAAAAAAGTGTAAAATCCAGAAAGGCAGGACAGGCCATGGAGAACTGGGAGCCTTGTTATGCTGATGGGCGAGATGTAAATGGCCAACAGCCACTCTGGAGAAGTGTATGGTGTTTCCTGAAACATCCAAAAAACTAAGCAACAGAGCCTAGGGCACTTCCACTTATGGTCCTATAGCTTAGGGAAATTAAAATCAAAAAGACACAGCCACCCCAAAGTTTGGGATGGCTCTGTTTACAAGAACCTCGTTTACGGTACAAGTTAAATATCGCAAAAAGTGAAAAATGGATAAAGAAGTTGTGGTACTTACGTACAATGCAATATCACTCAGCAATGAAATCTATGTCATCAGGCCAGGAGCAGCATAATGAGTGGATTCAGGTACGATGATTCTAAGTGAAATTAGTCACACAGAAAAAGAAACATCATAAGATATCACTACTACACGGAATGTAAACTTGGCTACACAGGAACTGAATTACAAAACAGAACAGGGTCAAAAATGTAGAAAACCAACTTATGCTTGCTTAAGGGGAAAGCCGATATGGGGTGCTGCATGAAACCAGAGATTAAAATTGGCACAGATACCGTTCCATAAGCCAAAAATATAATAGACAAAAGGTACTCCTTGCTCAACGAAGTGGACTCAACACTCCATATTAAACGCCTAAGAATCTACCTGACTAGTAAGAATCTTAAAACCTATGGATTTATATGTCTCCGAAAGAGAATCAAGCGTGTGTACAGCGGCATAAACGCAGCAGTGATAGGATTGCTGAGGTTCGGTGAGCAAATGCAGACCCTTTGAAGTCATATTGCATGGTACCCATTCCATGGGTCTCAACTCTCCAGGTTTAATGGATTCTTCCTTCAGCTAAAACATGCATGTGGAACCCAGAGTATGATCCACCGTGTGATCGGGAAACGTGTTCAAATGTGTCTCAGTTTTCGTCCCCTGGTACTCGGTTGCAACATTCCAGACGCTTTACTAACACTCTCCCCACTTGGAGAGTCAGTGCCTTTAACCTCCTGTTTGGCCCAGTTTGCAATTTCTGTGGAAAATGAACAGGAATTGGG